>NC_060184.1:64800447-64842947 GCF_021184085.1 Oncorhynchus gorbuscha
GCCTGACTCCTGGGTCTAGAGACAGGAGTCACAACTTATCTCTGGTCCTGGAGAGACATAGGCTTGTGCAGGCTTTTGCTCCAGCCTTGCAGTAACAACACCTGATTCAAGTAATTAAAGTGTTATGAACAGTTGTTTTTAGGATATCAGGTGTATTAGTGCTGGGCTGGAACAAAAGCCTCCATGGTCCTGTAGCTCTCCCGGACTGGGAGTGAAAACACTGGTGTAGAGTAAGGTGGGAGTGGGAGGTTAATATTAGTTACTAACCGCAGCAGAGATTGAGGGGGTAGAGGAGGGAGGTGCCAGGGGGTTGTTAGGGACTGAGGCGTGAAGAGAGACTGTGCATGTGCATGAATACCACAATACATTTTCTTTCTGCCAGTTCAGTTTGTTCAAAGCTTGTTCCACTGGGAAAGTGAATGTATGGATATGTCAAAAGGGAGAGAGAAAGAGAGGGAGATAGACAGAGGAAAGAGAGAGAGAGAGAGAGAGCCTTGACGGAAAGAGAGAGAGAGAGTGAAGGCCTTGACGGAAAGAAAGCGAGAAAACAAGTGAATGATGACGGAGGGCTCTTACATTGACCTTCAGGAAGGAGGAGAAGAGACGAGGTGTGGAGAAATGGAGGAGAGGAAGAGTGGCGGTGAGGGTTCTTACATTGACCTTCAGGAAGGAGGAGAAGAGACGAGGTGTGGAGAAATGGAGGAGAGGAAGAGTGGCGGTGAGGGTTCTTACATTGACCTTCAGGAAGGAGGAGAAGAGACGAGGTGTGGAGAAATGGAGGAGAGGAAGAGTGGCGGTGAGGGTTCTTACATTGACCTTCAGGAAGGAGGAGAAGAGACGAGGTGTGGAGAAATGGAGGAGAGGAAGAGTGGCGGTGAGGGTTCTTACATTGACCTTCAGGAAGGAGGAGAAGAGACGAGGTGTGGAGAAATGGAGGAGAGGAAGAGTGGCGGTGAGGGTTCTTACATTGACCTTCAGGAAGGAGGAGAAGAGACGAGGTGTGGAGAAATGGAGGAGAGGAAGAGTGGCGGTGAGGGTTCTTTGGCTAATCGGAATGAAAAGCGAGAGAATAGAGAAGGGAGAGAGGGAAGAGTGGAATACACCAAGCTCAAGGCAAGAGTGGATGTTTACAGGAAAAACTAAGGGAGCAGCTTTCCACTCATTCATTACATTGACTTCTGACTTTCACCTTTCTATGGAATGTCCTCTATTCAAGAAGACTCTTCCAGCCATTTTATTTTCACATATTTTTTATTTGTATTTTTTAAAGTTGTGGATGTATAGTATTTTTGGTGTACAGTACAGTGACAGTTGAGAGACTTGTGTGGTATTGTGTATATTACACGAGTCACTAGCGACCGACCACTGCATATTGTTAGTCTGTAACAGGAGAGGCTGAGAAGAAAACACACACCATTTGGAACAATGTCTAACAATGATCACTGTCTCCTTCCCCACACCACATCTGTTTGAACAGCCAGTGGTTGACTAGCAGTATTGTCTGTTCTCTGATCACGAAAAATGTCTGTCCAAAGCAGTTCAAGACCGACTACAACACCGATGACATCATTCCACACTCCTTCTTGACAGACTGCTTTTTCACTGCCTAAACAATTAGATGTAGATATTTGAAATATACGTTTCTTGTTTCTCCGTTTCCACGCTCTGATATTTTGTTTTGAAGATACAGTATTTAAAAGTTCTGAATTAAAATGGTTTTGTCATCCACAGTTACATGATACAGTCTGTCCCGTGTACAAGAACCAGCCTTCTGCTTTCTAAGACGTTCTACTAGGTTGTACATACCACCACTGTACATAAGAGAGAGAAGTGACATTGTGCCAAACTTTGCCCTCTCTGGTTCAAGCCCTAGACTGGAGGATGTATGCGACTCTCAGTTGACGTTTACAGACCATGACCAGTCATTCTCTCTCTTGTTTGTAACTGCGTTGGTTTTGATGGGAGTAAGTTATACACTACCTACAGAGGGGTATCACTATAGAAAGGTGTACGTACGTCTCCTTCTTAAATGAACAGACCTGCCTATGTTAGTTGAGCGTGTATGTGTGTGCGTGTGTGTATGTGTGCGCATGTGCATTTTCGGGTGTGTGTCTTGATCACTGTCTGAAAGAAGAGGCATCCCTCCAGATAAGAGTCAGATTTGACAAAACACAACCCAAAGCAAAATTCACTTGTCTGACATGTCTATAGAGAATGAATGACAAATCTATATATACTGCCTTCAGAAAGTATTCACACCCCTTGACTTATTCCACATTTTGTTGTTACAGCCTGAGTTCAAAATGGATTAAATATGTTTTTCTTCTCACTCATCTACACACAATACCCCATAATGTTTGCAAATGTGTTGAAAATGAAATACAGAAATATCTCACGACTTTGGCAGTGATTGGGAGTCTTTCTGGGTAAGTCTAAGAGCTTTACACACCTGGATTGTGCAACATTATACCCATTATTTTTGAAATTCTTCAAGCCCTGTGTTTTCAAGTCTGCCATAGATAATTTATTTGTATTTATTTTTTCCACCCTTTTTCTCCCCAATTACAATCTTGTTTCATTGCTGCAACTCCCCAATGGGCTCTGAAAAGGGGAAGGTTGAGTCATGTGTCCTCCGTAACATGACCCGCCAAACTGCGCTCCTTAACACCCGCCCGCTTAACCCGGAAGCCAGCTGCACCAATGTGTCAGAGGAAACACTGTTCAACTGACGACGGAGGTCAGCTGGCAGGTGCCCGGCCTGCCACAAGGTGTCGCTAGAGCGTGATGAACCAAGTAAATGAACCAATGGAGCATGGTACTCAGTAATGTATTGTATTGAATTTGCCCCAAACATAACACCTTGTATTCAGGACAAACGGTTAATTGCTTTGCCATATTTTTTAGCAGTATTACTTTAGTGCCTTGTTGCAAACAGGTTGCATGTTTTGGAATATTTTTATTGTAAACAGGCTGCCTTCTTTTCACTCTGTTAAGTAGGTTAGTATTGTGGAGTAACTACAATGTTGTTGATCCATCCTCAGTTTTCTCCTATCACAGCCATTAAACCCTCTACTGTTTTAACTTCACAATTGGCCTCATGGTGAAATCCCTGAGCGGTTTCCTTCCTCTCCGGCAGCTGAGTTAGGAAGGATTTTTAGGAAGGATTCAATGTGTTTTTAAAAAACCCATATTTAACCCTTCTTTGCGAGGCATTGGAAAATGTCCCTGGTCTTTGTGGTTGAATATGTGTTTGAAATTCACTGCTCGGCTGAGGGACCTTATAGATAATTGTATGTGTGCAGAAATTAGGTAGTCATTCAAAAACAATGTTAAACACTATTATTGCATACAGAGGGAGTCCATGCAACTTATTGTGACTTGTTAAGTACAGTTTTACTTTTGAACTTATTTAGGCTTGCCATAACAAAGAGGTTGAATACAGTGGAGGCTGCTGAATGGAGGACGGCTCATAATAATGGCTGGAACGGCACTATTGGAATGACATCAAACACATACCATTCCACTTATACCACAACAGCTATTACCACAAGCCCATCCTCTCCAATTAAGCTGCCACCAACCTCCTGTGGTTGAATACTTATTACTCAAGACATTTAAGCTTTCATGTTTTATTAATTTGTAAAAAAAAAAAAATTGAAAAACATCATTCCACATTATGGGGTAGTGTGTGTAGGCCAGTGACACAAAAACAACAATTTAATCATTTTAAATTCAGACTGTAGCACAACAAAATGTGGAAAAAGTCAAGGGGTGTGAATACTTTCTGAAGGCACTGCATATGTATGTATATATATATATATACAATGGTATCAAACACATGGTTTATGTGTGTTTGATGTCATTCCATATACGTATATATATATATATACTTTTTATGTGCAGGTGTTGGTGTCACTAAAAGCAACAATGTTTTATGGAGAAAAACAAACCTGTACAATATGACTCTGTTCACGTGACTGTACTGATGATGATGATGATGATGATGATGAAGTTTGAACCCCCTGTTGAGAAGACAGCTCGGTTCCAATATTCACACTAGCATACTAGTTATTTGGCCATACATTCTAAGCAGTACGCTGGAGTAGATATTGGAACGTAGCAGAACCAACAGAACCTAGCTGATGATAGTGATGATGTTGACACTATGGTGCGCGTTGTGATGTCGTGTGTCCTGGCTTATTAGAAGACCTTACTGAGTGTGGATGCTACCTTTAACACCAGGTAAATAAAAGACTCTTTGCAATCTATTCTACCTATTCAACATTTATTTCACCAGCTAAGTCATGAAGATAGTTTTTTTATTATTCACATTTTATTAATTACTTTGGGACTTTTTCAAAGTCATATAAGTCACTGAACTTTCAAGAGAACTTGAACTTCTTCCAAAAGTGAAAGCCAAGGTCGACAGTGACATTTAAAAACTCCCTTGAGGTTGGAAGAAACATTGAGTTGCCAGGGCACAAGTACAGAGGATGTTTAGACAGTAGTTCATCACTTTAACCCATCCTGGACCAATCCTTTTCTATCACATCCTACCACATTTACCCAGATCTAAGATGATGTTTCTTATCCTTATCAGGACCGCTATTTCCCTGCTACTGATGTGTGTGTGTGTGTGTGTGTGTGTGTGTGTGTGTGTGTGTGTGTGTGTGTGTGTGTGTGTGTGTGTGTGTGTGTGTGTGTGTGTGTGTGTGTGTGTGTGTGTGTGTGTGTGTGTGTGTGTGTGTGTGTGTGTGTGTGTGTGTGTGTGTGTGTGTGTGTGTGTGTGTGTGTGTGTGTGTGTGTGTGTCCACGTCCTGAAAGCTATTTCCCTGCTGCTTCTGTGTGTGTCTGTCTGTCTGTGTGTGTCCACGTCCTGAAAGCTATTTCCCTGCTACTTCTGTGTCTGTCTGTGTGTCCACGTCCTGAAAGCTATTTCCCTGCTACTTCTGTGTCTGTGTGTGTGTGTGTGTCCACGTCCTGAAAGCTATTTCCCTGCTACTTCTGTGTCTGTCTGTGTGTGTCCACATCCTGAAAGCTATTTCCCTGCTACTTCTGTGTCTGTCTGTGTGTGTGTGTCCACGTCCTGAAAGCTATTTCCCTGCTACTTCTGTGTCTGTCTGTGTGTGTGTCCACGTCCTGAAAGCTATTTCCCTGCTACTTGTGTGTGTGTGTGTGTGTGTGTGTGTGTGTGTGTGTGTGTGTGTGTGTGTGTGTGTGTGTGTGTGTGTGTGTGTGTGTGTGTGTGTGTGTGTGTGTGTGTGTGTGTGTGTGTGTGTGTGTGTGTGTGTGTGTGTGTGTGTGTGTGTGTGTGTGTGTGTGTGTGTGTGTGTGTGTGTGTGTCCACGTCCTGAAAGCTATTTCCCTGCTGCCCTACAGATAAATCACATGCCACATGGTGTTATCTCCCTGACAGGCCCCACTGACAAGCAGCTGATTACATCTGGACTCATAAACACCTCCATTGGGGACTGGGCCAGCAGACATGTTGTTACATGTCCAACTGAAAATAGGCTCTGTCATCATGTGGATAGCTTACAAATGTATCCACAGACCTGATGCATTCTAGCCATGCATACACTGACTATAGAGTAATAGACATGTTTCAAATATAATGATAATCCCTTACATACCACTCTATAGATGAATAACAACAGTGACAAGATATAGACAGACCCTTCAACTCTCCTGGTACTTTCCCCCTGCAGTCACCTTTGATTCATTTCATCAAAGAGCTACTGTAGGTGCCTGGCTACAAAGCCAGCCTGGAAGTGTTTTAGAAGAGCGGAAGAAGGAGGTGGTGGCACATTGACAGTTGACTAGAACTCATTTCCTTGCTGTGATCCAATGTAGTGCTCCGCGATAACTGTATTGTCGTGATTATTACCCTTCACAATAATTAGACACGTTAGACACTGTCAAAGAAAGTAGTCCCCACAGTGGATGGGTGGTGGTAATGTGGCATGAAAATAGCTCTTCAATTTCACCTCCATTTTATGGCCCAAACACGGCAGAGACAGACACCGCTGGGGACGTGGTACCACGCTGTACTGTTCCTCTCTGCTCTGCTGCTCGCCGCTGCCCATCGAGCCCAAACCTCGGGCACAGAGGAGGTGTGTGCGTGTGCATGCGTCAAGGGTGAAATTGTGGTTTAGATAATTGGGGGGCGAACAGTGGATGGGGTGTCCAGGGGGTCCTCTTTTAAAACACATTTCCTGCAATTATACACAATATAAGTGGAAGGATAAGTGGAAGCCCCCCCCCCCCAAGAATTGAAATATTGAATTAACATATATTATAATATATGTTACTTTAAAGGTTGACTTTGGGCAAAAATGCTAAAAACAACATCTTTAAATTGTATAACTGATCAATGATCATACCAGATCATTGTATGCTTAATAAACAAAAGAAATTTGGCTACAGAAGTGCCACTTCTGTACAAAGACAAATCCTGTGAATGACGTCAACGCATACTGGAAGAGTTACTGGCTCGCTCCAAAGTGGCAAACTTAGCGAACAAACTAGCTACTTGGGTCATGGTGTGCATGACAAGAATGACACATCGATGAACCACAAAAGGCACACCCCATTTCTGTTAGAAAATTGAGAAAGAAGAGGAGTTGGACCGTTTTTTCGCACCCAAAGTCGATAGTTAAAGCTAATTTCCTGCAATTCTACACATTTTGCCATTGCTTTTGACGTGTTTGTATGCTATCTGGGGGGACCCACAAGCCGAAACACTTTTAAATTCTTGCGTCGAGCCATCCCGGATCCGGTATCGTGACTACAGCTTCAAGCTCATTACCATGACGCAACGTTACCTATTCATGAAAATCGCAAATTAAATTAAATGAATCTATTTGCTCTCAAGCTTAGCCTTTTGTTAACAACACTGTCATCTCAGATTTTCAAAATATGCTTCTCAACCATTGCAAACCAAGCATTTGTGTAACAGTATTGATAGCTAACGTAGTATTTAGCGTAGCATTTAGCGTTAGCATTCAGCAGGCAACATTTTCACAAAAAACAGAAAAGCATTCAAATAAAATCATTTACCTTTGAAGAACTTTGGATGTTTTCAATAAGGAGACTCTCAGATAGCAAATGTTCAGTTTTTCCTGAAAGATTATTTTTTTAGGACAAATTGCTCCGTTTTCTGCGTCACGTTTAGCTACGGAAAAAACCTGTATCCAGGATTGTGTAAATCTATCCACAAGCTCATGAGCATAACACAACGTTAACTATTCATGAAAATCGCAAATGAAATGAAATTAATCTATTTGCTCTCAAGCTTAGCCTTTTGTTAACAACACTGTCATCTCAGATTTTCAAAATATGCTTTTGAACCATAGCTAAACAAGCATTTGTGTAACAGTATTAGTATTAGTATTAGCCTAGCATAGGATTGCTTCTATTTCAGCATGCAACATTTTCCACAAAAAACAGAAAAGAATTCAAATAAAATAATTTACCTTTGAAGAGCTTCAGATGTTTTCAATGAAGAGACTCTGTTAGAAAGCAAATGTTCCGTTTTTACAAAAAATATTATTTGTGCCGACTAATCGCTCCGTTTTGTTCATCACGTTTGGGTAAGGAAAAAAATAATAAAAATAAGTCATTAAAACGCAAACTTTTTTTCCAAATTAACTCCATAATATCGACAGAAACATGGCAAACCGATGTTTAGAATCAATCCTCAAGGTATTTTTCACATATCTATCGACGATAAAATCCATCATGGCAGTTTACTTTCTCTTCTGAAGAAATGGAACGCGCATGGACCTACAAATTACGCAATAATTTCGACACAGGACACCGGGCGGGACACCAGGTAAATGTAGTCTCTTATGGTCAATCTTCCAATGATATGCCTACAAACACGTCACAATGCTGCAGACAATGGCGGGAAACGACAGAAAGCGCAGGCTCATTCCTGGCGCATTCACAGCCATATAAGGAGACATTGGAACACAGCGCCTTCAGAATCTGGGGCATTTCCTGTATGAAACTTCATCATGGTTTCGCCTGTAGCATTAGTTCTGGGGCACTCACATATAATATCTTTGCAGTTTTGTAAATGTCAGAGTTTTGTCTTTCCAAGGCTGTCAATTCCATGCATAGTCGAGCATCTTTTCGTGACAAAATATCTTGTTTAAAACGGGAACGTTTTTTATCCAAAAATTAAAAGAGCGCCCCCTATCTCGAAGAGGTTAACATAAATGATTGGGGGGTAGAGGGGACAAACCAAACTGTTCTGAATTGGGGGGGCATGCCCTCCCCCCATCCCCCATGGAAATTTCACCTATGGCATGCACATATGTGTGTGCACGCGTGGTGGTTCAGTCTAGAGGGTCTGAAACGAATATCTATTTCTGATTAAACAAAGATGAGCATTCAGCAGTGTGCCTAAGATACAGACAGACAGTCCTAACAACATTATGTATGAGAAACAGAATTCTAATCCGCTTTCGGAGCGAGGTAGGGAGAGAGAGAGAGATACAGAAAGTCAGACGGAGCAAGACAGAGGGAGGTAGCGAGAGAGAGAGAAGGGGGAGAAAGAAAGGGTAGCTGAGAGAAATGGGAGAAGAGGGGGACTAAAAGACGACAGCGGCAGAGAGAAGGAGGAGCCCAGACTGCTCTGTGTGATTCGTTTAGGGCCATGTTAGAAACCCTGACGGTTCAATTTGAGCTCTGCCTAGGAACCTGGCGTCGGACGCATACGATACGAATGATTCATGTTGCTGATGAGCTAAATACAAAACCTTTGGTGTGTGGAATAGCAACATGAATGGAGGAATAGTGGAAAACAGCCTTGCTATGCACCGCACCTAAACTCTGTAAGCTGTGACTGGCAGGGAATTGTTTGGACCTAAACAGTGGTTTTAGCCTGGTGTTCATTACATGCCAGATGCCACAGTAAAGGGGACAGATTTAGTAGGCCAATCATACCGCTATTACTTTTTGAATATGACACAATGAATATTTGTAAATGTCATCATTGTGTCCCTCCCTCTCCTCCTACTCCACACATAGAAGCACACACATCCTGTCAGATGGAATCTCCTCACCCTGAATGAAGCATGACAGTACAGTAGAGTGTTACCCATTGGAGACAAGGATAGACAGTTCCTCTTTACCGTTGCAGAATCTAGTCTTTGGTTTTAGCCTGCTGTGAAACCATACCCCCTACAGAGAGAGAGAGAGAGAGAGAGAGAGAGAGAGAGAGAGAGAGAGAGAGAGAGAGAGAGAGAGAGAGAGAGAGAGAGAGAGAGAGAGAGAGAGAGAGAGAGAGAGAGAGAGAGAGAGAGAGAGAGAGAGAGAGAGAGAACGTGTGTTCTTGTCAGATGAGGCATAGTCACTAACTTGTGACGTCCCCATTCTGTCTCTCTGTAAACCATCACAGAAAGAGCTTCTCCCAGGCACACAAACACACACACGCATAGCAATCGTTCTGGGACTTTGTGTTTGTCTTTAGCTGTGGTCACTAACCCCCAGCCACACACACACAGACAAACAGACCGACTGACGGACAGGACAGACATACCTCAGTGTAGTCTACCCACTGTTACCTGCTCTGTCTAGCACCACTGTTATCTCTCTGTCTACCCACTGTTACCTGCTCAGTCTAGGACTACTGTTACCTGCTCTGTCTACCCACTGTTACCTGTTCTGTCAAACACCACTGTTACCTGTTCTGTTTAACACCACTGTTACCTGCTCTGTCTACCCACTGTTACCTGTTCTGTCAAACACCACTGTTACCTGTTCTGTTTAACACCACTGTTACCTGTTCTGTCTACCCACTGTTACCTGCTCTGTCTAGGACTACTGTTACCTGTTCTGTCTACCCACTTTTAGCTGTTCTGTTTACCCACTGTTACCTGCTCTGTCTATCACTACTGTTACCTGTTCTGTCTATCACTACTGTTACCTGTTCTGTCTACCCACTGTTACCTGCTCTGTCTACCCACAGTTACCTGTTCTGTCTATCACTACTGTTACCTGTTCTGTCTATCACTACTGTTACCTGCTCTGTCTATCACTACTGTTACCTGTTCTGTCTATCACTACTGTTACCTGTTCTGTCTAGCACTACTGTTACCTGTTCTTTCTATCACTACTGTTACCTGTTCTGTCTATCACTACTGTTACCTGTTCTGTCTATCACTACTGTTACCTGTTCTTTCTATCACTACTGTTACCTGTTCTGTCTATCACTACTGTTACCTGCTCAGTCTATACCCTACTGTTACCTGTTCTGTCTATCACTACTGTTACCTGTTCTGTCTAGCACTACTGTTACCTGTTCTGTCTACCACTACTGTTACCTGTTCTGTCTATCACTACTGTTACCTGTTCTGTCTATCACTACTGTTACCTGTTCTGTCTACCACTACTGTTGCCTGTTCTGTCTATCACTACTGTTACCTGCTCAGTCTATACCCTACTGTTACCTGTTCTGTCTATCACTACTGTTACCTGTTCTGTCTACCACTACTGTTACCTGTTCTGTCTATCACTACTGTTACCTGCTCAGTCTATACCCTACTGTTACCTGTTCTGTCTATCACTACTGTTACCTGTTCTGTCTACCACTACTGTTACCTGTTCTGTCTACCACTACTGTTACCTGTTCTGTCTATCACTACTGTTACCTGTTCTGTCTATCACTAATGTTACCTGTTCTGTCTATCACTACTGTTACCTGTTCTGTCTACCACTACTGTTACCTGTTCTGTGTTACATTACTGTTGCCTGCTCTGTCTACCACTACTGTTACCTGTTCTGTCTACCACTACTGTTACCTGTTCTGTATTACACTACTGTTACCTGCTCTGTCTACCACTACTGTTACCTGTTCTGTCTACCACTACTGTTACCTGTTCTGTCTACCACTACTGTTACCTGTTCTGTCTACCACTACTGTTACCTGTTCTGTCTACCACTACTGTTACCTGTTCTGTCTATCACTACTGTTACCTGTTCTGTCTATCACTACTGTTACCTGTTCTGTCTACCACTACTGTTACCTGTTCTGTCTACCACTACTGTTACCTGTTCTGTCTATCACTACTGTTACCTGCTCAGTCTATACCCTACTGTTACCTGTTCTGTCTATCATTACTGTTACCTGTTCTGTCTACCACTACTGTTACCTGTTCTGTCTATCACTACTGTTACCTGTTCTGTCTATCACTACTGTTACCTGTTCTGTCTATCACTACTGTTACCTGTTCTGTCTACCACTACTGTTACCTGTTCTGTGTTACATTACTGTTGCCTGCTCTGTCTACCACTACTGTTACCTGTTCTGTCTACCACTACTGTTACCTGTTCTGTATTACACTACTGTTACCTGCTCTGTCTAGCACTACTGTTACCTGTTCTGTGTTACACTACTGTTACCTGTTCTGTATTACACTACTGTTACCTGTTCTGTCTAGCACTACTGTTACCTGTTCTGTCTAGCACTACTGTTACCTGTTCTGTCTATCACTACTGTTACCTGTTCTGTCTACCACTACTGTTACCTGTTCTGTGTTACATTACTGTTGCCTGCTCTGTCTACCACTACTGTTACCTGTTCTGTCTACCACTACTGTTACCTGTTCTGTATTACACTACTGTTACCTGCTCTGTCTAGCACTACTGTTACCTGTTCTGTGTTACACTACTGTTACCTGTTCTGTATTACACTACTGTTACCTGTTCTGTATTACACTACTGTTACCTGCTCTGTCTACCACTACTGTTACCTGTTCTGTGTTACACTACTGTTACCTGTTCTGTATTACACTACTGTTACCTGTTCTGTGTTACACTACTGTTACCTGTTCTGTCTATCACTACTGTTACCTGTTCTGTCTACCACTACTGTTACCTGTTCTGTCTATCACTACTGTTACCTGCTCAGTCTATACCCTACTGTTACCTGTTCTATCACTACTGTTACCTGTTCTGTCTACCACTACTGTTACCTGTTCTGTCTATCACTACTGTTACCTGTTCTGTCTATCACTACTGTTACCTGTTCTGTCTACCACTACTGTTACCTGTTCTGTGTTACATTACTGTTACCTGCTCTGTCTACCACTACTGTTACCTGTTCTGTCTACCACTACTGTTACCTGTTCTGTCTATCACTACTGTTACCTGTTCTGTGTTACACTACTGTTACCTGTTCTGTGTTACACTACTGTTACCTGTTCTGTATTACACTACTGTTACCTGTTCTGTATTATACTACTGTTACCTGCTCTGTCTACCACTACTGTTACCTGTTCTGTATTATACTACTGTTACCTGCTCTGTCTACCACTACTGTTACCTGTTCTGTGTTACACTACTGTTACCTGTTCTGTATTACACTACTGTTACCTGTTCTGTCTACCACTACTGTTACCTGTTCTGTGTTACACTACTGTTACCTGTTCTGTCTAGCACTACTGTTACCTGTTCTGTATTACACTACTGTTACCTGTTCTGTATTACACTACTGTTACCTGCTCTGTCTACCACTACTGTTACCTGTTATGTATTACACTACTGTTACCTGTTCTGTGTTACACTACTGTTACCTGCTCTGTCTACCACTACTGTTACCTGTTCTGTGTTACACTACTGTTACCTGTTCTGTATTACATTACTGTTACCTGTTCTGTATTACACTACTGTTACCTGTTCTGTCTACCACTACTGTTACCTGTTCTGTATTACACTACTGTTACCTGTTCTGTATTACACTACTGTTACCTGTTCTGTATTACACTACTGTTACCTGCTCTGTCTACTTACTTTTACCTGCTCTGACTAGCACTTTTAGTAAATGTATTAGGATCCTCTGCCAAGGCAGCAGATGCTCTTCCTGAGGTCCAAACGTGATTGGTCCTTCTACACACACACACACGCACGCACGCACGCATGCACGCACGCACGCACGCACGCACGCACGCACACACACACACACACACACACACACACACACACACACACACACACACACACACACACACACACACACACACACACACACACACACACACACACACACACACACTGATGAATTGAAATAGCATTGTTTAGATGAACACTCACACACCCGACTGGGAGGTCTGGACATTTTTTAAAAGCTGTATTCTCCCCTCTAGTGGTCATATGCAATAACAAACACATGTACACACACACACACACACACACACACACACACACACACACACACACACACACACACACACACACACACACACACACACACACACACACACACACACACACACACACACACACACACACACACACACACACACACACACACACACACACACACACACACAATCTAAAGGCATGGGGACCATAATACTTGTGAACATAAGCAAGCATTTAAAGGTAATTGTCGATTTACTTGCATGTGACAGAAAACTAAATTGAATCTGGTCCCATAAAATAACATGGCACACGTTAGCCCTTTGCTAACCTCACCAAGTGGCAGTGATTACATCCTGGCACAACCAGTTCAATTTGGAGACGTTGTAGGATGTATTCCAACACTTGTTCATGGATTCGTCCTTAACATCAGTCCAACATTATGCTCTGATAAGCAAACCAACTTGGCTATCACATCTGCATTGCTGTTTGGTATTTTATGCTGGGTTTCTGTACAGGACTTTGTGATCAGCTGATGTAAAAAAAGGCTTTATAAATACATTTGATTGATTGATTTGACTGACTGCTCTAATTGCTCCTTGTGTTTTGCCTAGTCCATGTAATTAACTCAGATTGTGGCATAATTCTGACCATAATCTTATCCTCCTGATTCCTGCTTACAAGCTGAAACTACAGCAGGAAGTACCAGTAACTCGGTCAATGCGGAAGTGGTAAAATGACACGGATGCTATGCCACAGGACTGTTTTGCTGGAATATGTTTCAGGATTCATCCAATGGCATTGAGGAGTATACCACCTCAGTCATCGGCTTCATCAATAAATTAATTGACGACGTTATCCCCACAGTGACTGTACGTACATATCCCAACCAGAAACCATGGATTACAGGCAACATCGCAACAAGCTAAAGGCTGGAGCTGCCGCTTTCAAGGAGCGGGACATTAATCCGGGCGCTTACAAGAAATCCTGCTTTGCCCTCAGACAAACCATCAAACAAGCCAAGCGTCAATACAGGAATAAGATTGAATCCTACTACACCGGCCCTGACGCTCGCCGGACGCCCGTCGGATGATCTGCAACTGGATCCTGGCCTTCCTGACGGGCCGTCCCAAGGTTAGGAAAGGTTAGGCAACGACACGTCTGCCACGCTGATCCTCAACATTGGGTCCCCTCAGGAGTGTGTACTTAGTCCGCTCCTGTACTCCCTGTTTACCCACAACTCTGTGGCCAAACACGACTCCAACACCATCATTAAGTTTGCTGACGACACAACAGTGCTTCTACACCTGCATTGCTTGCTGTTTGGGTTTTTAGGCTGGGTTTCTGTACAGCACTTTGTGACATCAGCTGAAATAAGAAGGGCTTTATAAATACATTTGATTGGTAGGCCTGATCACCGACAACGATGAGACGGCCTATAGGGAGGAGGTCAGAGACCTGGCAGTGTGGTGCCAGTACAACAACCTCTCCTTCAATGTGAGCAAGACAAAGGAGCTGATCATGGACTACAGGAAAGGGTGAACCGAACAGGCCCCCATTAACATCAATGTAATGGAGCGGGTCGAAAGTTTCAAGCTCCTTGGTTTCACCAATGAACTATCATGGTCCAAACACACCAAGACAGACGTGAAGAGGACACAATAACACCTTCCCCTTCAGGAGGCTGAAAATATTTGGCATGGGTCCCCAGAACCTTCAAAAGTTCTACAGCTGCACCATCAAGAGCATTCTGACCAGTTGCATCGCCGCCTGGTATGGCAACTGCTCGGCATCTGACCGTAAAGCGCTACAGAGGGTAGTGCGTACGGCCTGGCAGTGTGGTCTTGTGTTCGGCGCATGTGACAAATAAAGTTTGATTTGATTTGGAGGGGTTGAATCGCACATGAGACCCCACCCTTTGAAGTGTGGATGTACATGTAGTCTATTGGGTTAGTGTGTTGAAAGGGGACGTAGCCAACAGCTTGAAAATGTATAAAAAGGAATTTCTGCCTTGCAAACAAACACACTACTTTCGCCTAATGAACATATTTGAATTTTCATAATCAACTGCTTAGTCACAATACAGTATGTGTTATTCACTGGAGGAGGACCCAAAGTGTACAGTAGAAATAATTTGCTCTCTCAGTATCATCATACAGATGGCAGTATTGCAGTTTGAGTCGGCAGTCAATGTAGGAAGACTCTTCATTAGTATATACATGTAGGCCTACAATGTTTTATAGTTTATGCATAATTATAATCATTTTAATCGACCATCGAAGGACCGAGTTGGAACAGTTTTTTCCTGAGAAATAAAGCTTGATGCAAAGTGGGCTCAAACCCACGGTTAAAACGCACTCTCAATTACGAGTGACCGCTTTAGCAGTGGGTGCCACCTAGAAACAGTTAATAGTTCAATTAAACAATTAAGGTTGCGCTAATGATAACTTATATGACTCCTAGGCTTTTCGTTAAAACATTTTTACAATTTACGATAAACTTTCTTGGAAGGACCTAATTTATATTTTTCCCATAAAAGAACATGGATGTGTGCGAATCAGACGATATATTTGATAGGTGGAAGAAGAAGTTGTTCCAGGATCATGTAATCAGTGCCGCCTGGTGCTACTTGTACCACGTTATCTGATGGGACGAGATAGAATTTAGCGTTTGGTCACATCCAAGTAAATCAAACATTTTAATTGCCTGACTCATTTTGTGCGTAAAAACATGTGGTGCGTTCAGTCCACAACCCAACCCCTCCCCGTTTTTCAACTGGTCTTTCAGTACAGCGTCCGTTTCCGTTCAATTGTACGTTCCAGAACGTAAAAATGTGCTGAATGGTTTAACTTTAAATGGGTGCTTATGTTCACATGTATTGACACATTTTGTTGATGTTATGAATTAATCAACAACATTGTTCTACAAAACAAGGAAAGAAGGACAGCATTGACCTCCTAGCCTTTTGATTGGACATCAACACCTTGACACCTCTCATAGGACTACAACACCCTCTGGACAGGGGGAATAGGTGTTATAGGATGTCTTCGCTACTGTCAGAACCAAACACTGACACACACCGAACACACGCACAGATGCCCACACTCACACACACACTGACTAGATGATTCCCTGATTTTCAGGGGTGAAATTATAATTAATTTCTTCCTGGTACGGGACCTCCTATATACCTGCTATATATCAAACATATATCAAACATTTTTGTTTGGCATCATTGTAAATAATACACTGTTCTTAAATGACTTGCCTAGTTAAATAAAAATATCTGCCTTGGCAAAGTATCTGTGTTCTCATCGAACCACATAGCATTTTTGGAGCGAAGGCTATAACGTTACCACCCGTTTTCAAGTACATTACTTCCCTATTCATGCCTCTGACATGTGCTAATGATTAAAAAAAGTGGTATAGTAGCCTACAGTGTTCTTGACATGTTGCTTTAATTATTGTGATAGGCCCATGTTTTTACCGGTATGGCGTACCCTCACTATTTATTTTGCCGGGACGCCTTACCGGACCGTACATCATTTTACTTTGACCACTGTTGATTTGATTTTTCCATGGAAAATTCTTTATTCTGGCACTAGCCCCGTTCCGTACCTACCCTACACCACGTAAGACTGAACGTGACTTTCCTATTTGCTGATATTTTCTCTGTCCTCATCATGCCCCGTTGCCAAACAAAAAAGCCACGTTGACGAACTGGACTGAAGTCTACTGCTGCTGTTTTCCCCAGAAAAATTGATCTAAACGAGCGTTTTTCACTCTTCCGAAATATATCAATTAGATTACAGATGTCTTCGCCTCCGAAGGAAAGAATCGAGACCAAAGGAGGACATCTCCCGGCTGGTATTAAACCTTATATTTATTTTTACAGCTCAAACATCGCTTTTGTTTTCATGGTTCAACTGACATTGTATCACTGCATACGCATTAGGCCTATGTCAATAATTGTGTTGGACAACGTTAGTTAGATACACACACTACTCAAGTAGCTAGACTAACATTTGTGTGCTGTAGAACGACATCTGAAAGCTTACGAAATATTTTGTTGTTGTTGCCTGCCGCTAAGTCTGATTTCCCTAATTACGCATTACGCCTGTACATTGAGATCTAACGTTGTGCATGTTGCCAATGTTTTATTGCCGGTGCGCCATCAATCCTAGGCCTGTATCTTCTATTGTGGCCTAGTTAGTATAGTGGAAGCTACCGTATGAAGCCTGGGTGCCAGTCTGTTTGGTTGTCATTCCATTTATTGCTATAGGTTTGACATGACAATTCCATAAGGAGTTGGCAAGAGAGCAGAAACAGAAACAGACTGGCATCGAGGCTATTTAGCTAAAGTCTATGTGGGGATCTGATAACAGTCCTACGGAGTAGCCTACGTGGACATAGAAAGTAGGGCACATAGCCATAACGGACTAAATATTACAAGTAGCTACTAGCTAATGTTGCTAGGACTGCCAGGTGGTGAAAAGACATGCTCTCATTAGTAGGATATGCCTTGTCTTAAAATACTCTACGGGTGTTGTCATACAATTTTTGTTAATTTAGTAGGGTTCGCTTAATTTTTTGTCCAATGTGAACATTCCAAAGGAACTCAGACCCCTCGAGTCCCAGAAGCGAAACGAACTGAGACCGAGAGGGGCTCTGAGTTTGGTTTGCTTGAAATCCTCAGTCCGGTTTTCCTTTTTTTTTCGGACAATGTGAACACAAAGCTCCCTATGTCCGTTTGTCATTATTCCAGCACCGCACACTAGTCTACTGCAACACTGTTTCCCCTCCATAACCCCTCACACTAGTCTACTGCAACACTGTTTCCCCTCCATAACCCCTCACACTAGTCTACTGCAACACTGTTTCCCCTCCATAACCCCTCACACTAGTCTACTGCAACACTGTTTCCCTTGCCATAACCCCTCACATTGGTGTCACAATTGAGAGAAGATTTTGTGGGTTCGGAGAAACTAAACGTGTTCTGTTTTGGGATATTGATTAGCAATTGTCAAGGATGCACAGAAATGCCAAAATATGAGTTTTTAGGTTATTTGTTTACAGTATGTGATATATAGGCTAAGAGAGCTTCATAAGATGTTTATTGATTGTGGAGTTTGAATAGTGTGAAGACAACAGGGTACAAAAATAGATTGTAGCTCTTACAACATTCAATTACAGCATTATTTAATCTGCAGTTATTCTTTTGCTATTTATTCTATTACTATTAACATGTCAATATTATTGGCATCTTCTGATTATGATGATTGGCATCTTTTAACTAAATGCAATTTCTTTGCTTCCAAAATGTAAGTAGGCATATAGCTTTCTGACCAGATGGAATGACTTTTCCTGCACATTGTAAAAACCCAGAGTGCATTGAGTGAATGTTGGAAAAAGATCTTGGTTCCTTTCTAAACAACCACAAAATAGTTGGTTGGGAACTGGCAGAAGAGTTGAGTCCTCATTCAAGGGCAATGTGAATGCGAAGAGAACAGAGTTCTTTAGTGTGTTTTTTTTACCCCAGAGTTCACGTTAATGAGGACTGAGATCGGTTATTTTAAAGAGGAATATATGTGAATACCTAGGTATTGTTTTTGACCAAGTCCACCTCTTCTGCAGGTGGGCCTGTAGCCTTCTAGGCTATCTGACTGTCTGAGGTTCATTTTACAGCTTTGGCGAAGGGATTTTTTTTTTGCGCCTCAGCCTTTTGTCCACACTACCCTAATGCAGCGTTTCCCAAACTCTGTCCTGGGGAACTGCATATTTTGGTTTTTGCCCTAGCACCAGACTGATAAAAATAATGCACGTTTGATGCTGAGTTGATTATTTGAATCAGATGTGTTGTGCTAGGGCAACAAAAGCCAAATGCGCAGCCTTTGGGGTCCCCAGGACCGAGTTTGGGAAACACTGCCTAATGTGTGTAGGTGTTAATGTATAACAGTGATAAAGATGTGTGTTGATGTGAATTCATTGTGTGTGACAGTGAAGGCAGGGGGGATGAGGATCGTGCAGAAGCACCAGGGAGCAGCTCCACCTGAGCCGCCTCCTGTCAAGGACAAGGACGACGAAGAGTTTGTGGAGGAGCCTAGGTAACACACAAACACACAAAATAGTTTTAAAAACAATGGAAAAGTGGAGCGTGCATATGTATTCACTCCTTTTGCTATAAAGCCCCTAAATGAGACCTGGTGCAACCAATTACCTTCAGAAGTCACATAATTTGTTAGATTGCACACAGGTGGACTTTAAGTGTCACATGATCTGTCACATGATCTCAGTATATACACACACACACACATCTGTTCTGAAAGGCCCCAGAGTCTGCAACACCACCAAACAAGGAGCACCACCAAGCAAGTGGCACCATGAAGACCAAGGAGCTCTCCAAACAGGTCATGGACAAAGTTGTGGAGAAGTACACATCAGGGTTGGGTTCTAAAAAATATCTGAAATGTTGAACATCCCACAGAGCACCACTAAATCCGTTATCAACAAATAGCAAGAATATGGCACCACAACAAACCTGCCAAGAGAGGGCCGCCCAACAAACCTGCCAAGAGAGGGCCGCCCAACAAACCTGCCAAGAGAGGGCCGCCCAACAAACCTGCCAAGAGAGGGCCGCCCAACAAACCTGCCAAGAGAGGGCCGCCCAACAAACCTGCCAAGAGAGGGCCGCCCAACAAACCTGCCAAGAGAGGGCCGCCCAACAAACCTGCCAAGAGAGGGCCGCCCAACAAACCTGCCAAGAGAGGGCCGCCCAACAAACCTGCCAAGAGAGGGCCGCCCAGCAAACCTGCCAAGAGAGGGCCGCCCAACAAACCTGCCAAGAGAGGGCCGCCCAACAAACCTGCCAAGAGAGGGCCAGGCAAGGAGGGCATTAATAATGGAGGCAGCAAAGAGACCAACGATAACCCTGAAAAATCTGCAAAGCTCCACAGCAGAGATTGGAGTATCGGTCCATAGGATCACTTTAAGCCGTACACTCTACAGAGCTGAGCTTTACGGAAGAGTGGCCAGAAAAAAAATAAGCAAACATGTTTGGTGTTCGCCAAAGGGCATGTGGGAGATTCCCCAAACATATGGAAGAAGGCACTCTGGTCAGATGAGACTAAAATTGATATTTTTGGCCATCAAGGAAAACGCTATGTCTGGTGCAAACCCAACACCTCTCATCACCCTGTGAACACCATCCTCACAGTGAAGTGTGGCGGCAGCAGCATGCTGTGGCAATGTTTTTAATTGGCAGGGACTGAGAAAATGGTCAGAATTGAAGGAATGATGGATGGCGCTAAGTACAGGGAAAGTTTTGAGGGAAACATGTTTGAGAGATTTGAGACTGGGACGGAGGTTCACCTTCCAGCAGGACACTGACCCTAAGAATACTGCTAAAACAACACTTGAGTGGTTTAAGGGGAAACATTTAAATGTCTTGGAATGACCTCGTCAAAGCCCAGACCTCAATGAAATTGAATCTGTGATATGACTTAAAGATTGCGGGACCCATCCAACTTGAAGGAGCAGATTTGCCTTGAAGAATGGGCAAAAATCTCAGTGGCTATATGTGCCAAGCTTGTAGAGACACCCCAAGAGACATGCAGCTGTAATTGCTGCAAAAGGTGTCTCTACAAAGTATTGACTTTGGGGGGGGGATAGTTATTTTTGTCTTGCTTGTTTCACAATAAAAAAATATTTCGTATTTTTGAAGTGGCAGGAATGTTGTGTAAATCAAATGATACCACCCCCCCCCCCACAAAAAAAATCTATTTTACTTCCAGGTTGTAAGGCAACAAATAGGAAAAATGCCAAGGGGGGTGAATACTTTCACAAGCCACTGTACCTGCACACATATACAGTTGAAGTCAGAAGTTTCCCTACACCTTTAGCCAAATACATTTAAACTCAGTTTTTCACAATTCCTGACATTTAATCTCAGTGAAAATTCCCTGTCTTAGGTCAGTTAGGATCACCACTTTATTTTAAGAATGTGAAATGTCACAAATAGTAGTGAATTGTTTTTTTCATCATATTCCCAGTGGGTCAGAAGTTTACATACACTCAATTAGTATTTGGTAGCATTGCCTTTAAACTGTTTAACTTAGGTCAAATGTTTCGAGTAGTCTTTCACAAGCTTCCCACAATAAGTTAGGTGAATTTTGGCCCATTCCTCCTGACAGAGCTGGTGTAACTGAGTCAGGTTTGTAGGCCTCCCTGCACACTCACGCTTTTTCAGTTCTAACCACAAATTCTCTATAGGCTTGAGGTCAGGGCTTTGTGATGGCCACGCCAATACCTTGACTTTGTTCTCCTTAAGCCATTTTGCCACAACTTTGGAAGTATGCTTGGGGTCATTGTCCATTTGGAAGACCCATTCGCGAACAAGCTCTAACTGATGTCTTGAGATGTTGCTTCAATATATCCACATAATTTCCCTACCTCATGCCATCTATTTTGTGAAGTGCACCAGTCCCTCCTGCAGCAAAACACCCCCACAACATGATGCTGCCACCCCGGTGCTTCACAGTTGAGATGGTGTTCTTAGACTTGCAAGCCTCCTCCTTTTTCCTCCAAACATAACAACGGTCTTTATGGCCAAACAGTTCTATTTTTGTTTCATCAGATTAGAGGACATTTCTCCAAAAAGTACGGTCTTTGTCCCCATGTACAGTTGCAAACCGTAGTCTGTTTTTTATGGTGGTTTTGGAGTAGTGGCTTCTTCCTTGCTGAGTGGCCTTTTCAGGTTGTCAATATAGGACTCGTATATGTTTGAGGCTATACTTTGTTTGAAAAATGCGTGGTGCTTCATCCCCCCCACTAAGATCTGCTCTGGGTCTCGACTGTTGAGCAATGTCTGTTTATCCAGGTGAAATATTTACACCACACTGTGTGTGTGTGTTGCGTTTACCTCTGTGTGTACTCTCCAAAACCTGTTGAGCAACACGGTGAGAGTTTTGTATAAACGTTCAAACTGAGCTGTGGCTCTCGCTCCTCTCTTTGGCCGGTCCTTGGGAGCAAGCAGGAGCGAAAGAGGTTTAAAGTATTGGCTTACCCTATGCCCCAGCCTGAAGAGGGAGGTTGCCATAACAGCTCCTGCCCCGGGTCCTCTGGAGAGATCAGAGGCAGCAGTGAAAGTGCCCGTGTGAAATGCAGTAGAAATCCTCTGATGCGGTCATCTTGGTTCTTACCCTGGCTCTGGCTTCAGTCGCTCATTTCAGAGCAAGGTTAGTGTGTGTCCTGCGTGCATGCCTGTGTCCACTCTGAGAGCAGGTGGATGCTGTATAGCAGCCAGTGGAGCGAGGTCACCAAGGGAATGCCTGTCATATACAATTTAGACCTAGATGGAGAGATGGGAGGAAAGGGAGAGAAGTTTACAGTAAAGGCAACAGAGCATCGCCATAAGCACTTCCTGTACACAGCCTGAGGGGCGTGACCAACCCTAACTCTGAAGCTCTTTTTTTCATTTTGCGTGCTCTTGCTCTCCCCCACTCTTTCTCTCTATCCCTCTCTCTCCCGCTAGCATTTCGCTACACCCGCAATAACATCTGCTAAACACGTGTATATGACAAATACAATTATTTCTCTTTATCCCCTCTTTTTGTCTCTCTTTCCCCTCATCTTGTCTATCTGCACTCCAGACGACTGACTGTGCCTCAATCCTCTAATCTAAGAGGAACTTGTTTTCTCACTGATTAAATTGCTCTCATACCAGTATAGTTAGATTGTAATAACATGTTGACATTACTTGAAGATAACGTTTAGGCTACTTTAAGTGAAGTACTCCAATACAGGTATACTGCAGCGAAGTGGGCCTGTGTCTGTCAGTCATTAACGTCTTGACAAGGCCGCTGGTGTTATACCAAGGACGCTAGCGACTTTATGTAGGTTACCTTAATTGTGTATGCTACGTTAAGTCTCTCTGCTGCCCTGCCCAAACCTCCAGAGGTAGAAGCTGAGGACAGCTTTTCACCTCCGGTAATGGTTCTGCTGTTACATCAGACAGGACTCGTTTCTCATGTCAAGGTCCATTTCCATCTCGGATCTCTCTCTCCCCTCCCCTCATCACCCCCCCTTTCCTCCCTCTCCCCTTTCCTCCCTCTCCCCTTCTGTGTGAGTTGCAGTGTAGAACCAGTCCAGTATTAATGATAGTCATTTAGCAGGGTGGCAGGCAGATCCACAGCATCACAGTTCTGTGAATGAGCTCACGGAGGTCTCTTTCTCTCACCGTCCGTGTATGTTTGTTGAATTGGATCAAACAGAAGCACTTTCTGTTCCTGTCTTTTATAACCCCCTGTAAGAGAAACTCCAGAGTTGATGGTCAGTGTTTCTGACATCGACACGGGCATACATTCATCAGGCATTTCATCTCAACAAAATGTTATCATGTCTCGTCAAATAATTGACATTGAGGTAGGAGTCTGATGTTTAACCCCTCTTTCTGTCTCTAGCCCACCAAAGCCCACTGTGGTCGTGTCAGGAGTGGTTACAAAGGTAAGACCAGTGTGTGTGTGTGTGTGTGTGTGTGTGTGTGTGTGTGTGTGTGTGTGTGTGTGTGTGTGTGTGACCCACCCAGATGTCCTTGACAGGGTCCGATGGGGCAAGACGGCTCCTAGCGTCGTGTTAGCACTGAACACAGATTGTTGGAGAGAGATAACAGATATCACCTCAGACTGGATTCTTCACCAACGCACACACACACTAAGCTTAGCCTACCCTAGGATATTGCCATTTACCCCCACCCTTTCCATTCACACCATGCTTACCCCCATCTAAGCTCACCCTCTGGGGTCTCTACTTGCTCTCTCTGTACATCTAGGCTTGCCTTTTTATTCTCTATTTGTCTGTGCTGCCATACCTGCAGGCTGCGACAGCCTTAAATAAAGCCTGACGAACCAGGGGGCAGCTGCCGAGATTATATTCTCCCACTGAGATGACCTGAGAGAGGGGTTCTACATCTCCCTGATCAAGTCTAACCTTACTGCCTCAGATTTACATTGGTTGAGGTTTGGTAAACTAAGTTCCACTCATTTATATTGCATTCCTATGGAGAGAGAAAGAGATGTCTCACATACTGTACATCTCTCTCCACCTCTCATTCCATCTCTTAAACACACAAATACATTTCTCTATAGCACACACATTCTCAATCACTCTCCCTCACACTGATACACACCCTATCCCTTCCTTTCTCTCTCCCTCACGCTGATGCACACCCCATCCCTTCCTTTCTCTCTCCCTCACGCTGATGCACACCCCATCCCTTCCTTTCTCTCTCCCTCACGCTGATGCACACACCATCCATTCCTTTCTCTCTCCCTCACGCTGATGCACACACCATCCCTTCCTTTCTCTCTCCCTCACGCTGATGCACACACCATCCCTTCCTTTCTCTCTCCCTCATGCTGATGCACACCCCATCCCTTCCTTTCTCTCTCCCTCACGCTGATGCACACCCCATCCCTTCCTTTCTCTCTCCCTCACGCTGATGCACACCCCATCCCTTCCTTTCTCTCTCCCTCACGCTGATGCACACACCATCCCTTCCTTTCTCTCTCCCTCACGCTGATGCACACACCATCCCTTCCTTTCTCTCTCCCTCACGCTGATGCACACACCATCCCTTCCTTTCTCTCTCCCTCACGCTGATGCACACACCATCCCTTCCTTTCTCTCTCCCTCACGCTGATGCACACCCCATCCCTTCCTTTCTCTCTCCCTCACGCTGATGCACACCCCATCCCTTCCTTTCTCTCTCCCTCACGCTGATGCACACCCCATCCCTTCCTTTCTCTCTCCCTCACGCTGATGCACATCCCATCCCTTCCTTTCTCTCTCCCTCACGCTGATGCACATCCCATCCCTTCCTTTCTCTCTCCCTCACGCTGATGCACATCCCATCCCTTCCTTTCTCTCTCCCTCACGCTGATGCACATCCCTTCCTTTCTCTCTCCCTCACGCTGATGCACATCCCTTCCTTTCTCTCTCCCTCACGCTGATGCACATCCCTCCTTTCTCTCTCTCCCTCACGCTGATGCACACCCCATCCCTTCCTGATGCACACACCTTCTTTCTCTCCCTCACGCTGATGCACACCCCATCCCTTCCTTTCTCTCTCCCTCACGCTGATGCACACCTTCCTTTCTCTCTCCCTCACGCTGATCCCTTCCTTTCTCTCTCCCTCACGCTCATGCACACACCTTCCTTCCTTTCTCTCCCCTCACGCTGATGCACCATCCCTTCCTTTCTCTCTCCCTCACGCATGCACACATCCTTCCTTTCTCTCTCCCTCACGCACACACATCCCTTCCTTATATATTTATATACATTGCCATCCTAGTTTGATCTTATTCCACTGTGTGTGAGTGCTTGCGCTTGCATTCCCGTCCATATATCCAGAGGTTTATATAGATAATGTAACCTTCCATCTGGTCTCCCTACTGCACCATAATATCAATCCATGCATTTATTTATTTCTGTTTACATACAAACCAAGATAACATTGACTAATTTCCAGGAAAATACACCACATAGATTTCCTTATAGAGATTAGGATGTATGCTAGTGACCTAGAGAACTGATACAGGAGTTTTATTGTACCAGCTCCAGTGGACTGTATAAAGGGGTCTGAGTGGTGTCATGCCCAGATTCAGGCCTCCTAACCTGGATAATGTCTGCCACACCCCTGGCTCCCTTGGTCGTAGGTCTTTCAGATCTATAGGAGTTATGGTCTTAAACTGAAACATTCACGAATATACATTGCACAACATTAGATCGCATGCATGCACAGACACACAGATAAGATATGTAAAAGTGTGTGCGTGCATGTGTGTTGTTGTGTGTATTCTCTATACTGCTGTGTTAGCATTTCCTAGAGATTTGAAGCTGGTGAGTCATTCACAGCCAGCACAACTCTTATCTATCAGATATTATGACCTACACTGTTACACACTACAGTACTCTTCTGGAACGCTACACAATTCTCCTGGGGGAGAGCGGGAAAGGGAGTGAGCGGGAGACTATGAAGAGGGGCAGTTTGTTTTTATGACTTCTACTTTCATCCTCTGTCTGTAGGTTGAATCTGATCCTCACCCTATGGTATTAATGGACTTGTGTACTAACCCTTCTCTTTTTATTTAAACTATGCAAATCAGTGAAGAACACAATGACTGCCTACCCCTGCCAAACTAACCCCGGACGACACTGGGCCAATAGGGAGGCGCACAATCAGAGAGAGAAGACTGCCAATCAAGTTCTTTAGTCTTAACTACAGCACTACATGTGAAGCAATGGAGTGTAAGAAGTAAATTTGTTTGGTGGGATGTGGTATCGAAGGGAGGATGTTGGGATGTGGTATCGAAGGGAGGATGTGGCATCGTGGTATCGAAGGGGGATGTGGTATCGAAGGGGGGATGTGGCATCGTGGTATCGAAGGGAGGATGTGGTATCGAAGGGAGGATGTGGTATCGAAGGGAGGATGTGGTATCGAAGGGAGGATGTGGTATCGAAGGGAGGATGTGGTATCGAAGGGAGGATGTGGTATCGAAGGGAGGATGTGGTATCGAAGGGAGGATGTGGTATCGAAGGGAGGATGTGGTATCGAAGGGAGGATGTGGTATCGGGGGAAGGGGAAAGAGGATGTGGTATCGAAGGGAGGATGTGGTATCGAAGGTTCTAGGATGTGTCTGAAGGGAATGTGGTATCGAAGGGAGGATGTGGTATCGAACCCTTCTCTTTTTATTTAGGATGTGGTATCGAAGGGAGGATGTGGTATCGAAGGGAGGATGTGGTATCGAAGGGAGGATGTGGCATCGTGGTATCGAAGGGAGGTTGTGGCATCGTGGTATCGAAGGGAGGTTGTGGCATCGTGGCATCGGAGGGAGGTTGTGGCATCGGAGGGAGGTTGTGGCATCGGAGGGAGGTTGTGGCATCGGAGGGAGGTTGTGGCATCGGAGGGAGGTTGTGGCATCGGAGGGAGGTTGTGGCATCGGAGGGAGGTTGTGGCATCGGAGGGAGGTTGTGGCATCGGAGGGAGGTTGTGGCATCGGAGGGAGGTTGTGGCATCGTGGTATGGAAGGGAGGATGTGGCATCGTGGGCTGAGTTCATGGAACTTCAGATCGAGGGTTTAGACCATGTGGGTAGACACTCCTGGGACACTCCTCCATTTGAATTCGATCACTTTTTTGACAGCAATCCCTTTTTTTGATTTAAACCACTTTCCATACGTCTGCCCATGGAAGAAGTGGTCAAAGCTCAAAGTTAACACGTTTTGCATACCCCACCCTAACATGAGACATCCATGTCTTCATCACTGGAAAAGGTTGAGTTTGATTATAATTTGAAAGTATACAAACAGTTATTTTTACTTTCTTACATTGTAGAATAATAGTGAAGACATCAAAACTATGAAATAACACATATGGAATCATGTAGTAACCAAAAAAGTGTTAAACAAATCAACATGCAGTTGAAGTTGGAAGTTTACATACACCTTAGTCGGAAGCTATACTGTTACACTGGCAACTAAAGTGCCTATAAGAACATCCAATAGTAAAAGCTATATGGAATACAAATGGTATAGAGGGAAATAGTCCTATAAATACTATATTAATTACAACCTAAAACCTCTTACCTGGGAATATTGAATATTCATGTTAAAAGGAACCACCAGCTTTCATATTCTCATGTTCTGAGCAAGGAACTTAAACGTTAGCTTTCTTACATGGCACATATTGCACTTTCTTCTCCAACACTTTGTTTTTGCATTATTTAAACCAAATGGAACATGTTTATTTATTTGAGGCTAAATATATTTTATTGATGTATTATATTAAGTTAAAATAAGTTTATTCAGTATTATCGTAATTGTCATTCTTACAAATACATTTTAAAAATTGGCTGATTAATCGTTATGGGCTTTTTTTGGTCCTCCAATAATCTGTATAGGCGTTGAAAAATCATAATCGGTCGACCTCTATTCTGTATACCCCCCTACCCTGTCACAATTGATTGACTCAAACGCATTAAGAAGGAAAGAAATTCCACAAATGAACTTTTAACAAGGCACACCTGTTAATTGAAATGCATTCCAGTTAACATGAAGCTGGTTGAGAGAATGCCAAGAGTGTGCTAAGCTGTCAAGGCGACGGTGGCTGTTTTGAAGAATCTCAAATATAAAAAATATTTGTTTATTTGTATAACACTTTTTTTGGTTACTACATGATTCCATGTGTTATTTCATAGTTTTGATGTCTTCACTATTATTCTATAATGTAGAAAGTAGTACAAATAAAGAAAAAGCTTGAATGCGTAGGTGTCCTAAAACTTTTGAGCAGTTGTGTGTCGGGGGGGTTTAAACCTTTTTAACGTCATTTATCTAAAAATGGGTAAACCTATTTATATTTGTATATTTGTTTGTTGTAGCTGAGTTTGTGTTGTGCCTGCCATCGGTTCAGACACAACATGCTCTTAAATACAGGCTGGGTGTCATTTCAATCATAGAAATAGAATTCATATAATTGACCTATTCCTTCAGACCACTGCAATTGAACTAGTACACCATTTTGAAATTGAACTGAAATGTTTTCCTTCTAATTACTAACATAATGATGGCCACCGGTCTACTTGTTGCTGAATGTCAACTTTGAAGTAAATGTTCATGTCTATTCTATTATCTATATTTATATGATTTCAATAGGTTTCCTATGGAAGATTGACAGTATAATTTAAAACAGATATTCCCATTCAAGTCGGTGTTCTATGATGTGTGGACTTCCATCTTTGTGATTCCTTTTGAATGTCGAAATTGAAATTATATTCCCACTTGAGTACGTTTATCAGCCGAAACATCTCACCCACCCTGTATTCAAGAGCGTGTTGTATCTCAACCGATGGCGAGCACAACATAACCTCATATGATGTCAAATAGGTTCTAATCTACAACATTATTTTTTGATAGTTTACCTATTTAAGGTTACATTTTTACTTTAAAAAAAAATATATATATATATATATATATATATATATATATATATATATATATATATATATGTATGTATATATATATATATATATATATATATGTATATATATATATGTATGTATGTATGTATATATTAAATTGACAACCCTGTTTGTAAGCTTTTAAAATGATGTCAATCTCAGCCGTTTATCTTCTCCAGTGATGAAGACATGGATGTCTTATGGCATGGCGGGGAATGCAAAATGGCTCAACTTTCAGCACCTTTTATCTCTAAGGTCCAAAGGGTCACGTTCTGAGGACTTCTACAATGGGAAAATATGTATGGAAGGTTTCGTTCAAATCAAAAGGGGTTCAGTCAAAAAGTGATTGAAATCAAATGGATTTACTCTCCTAGGTCTCTGTACTGGATTCTACTGTGTGTGTACACACACACACACACACACAGCATCCCTGTGGTAATTAATCAGAGAGCCAGAATATTTAGAATAGACTGGGGGTCAAACAGATCTGCACACCAGGAGAGACTGCGTGTAGTCATACAAGTGATAGACACCACACACAGGTGCTGCTGGATGCTTGGAGGAGCACTAAGGCCAGTGTGATGTATTGAAGCTATAGGGCTCTGACTAAAAGGCCTGTAGTCTGAGGGCTGATCAGCTTGAGGAAAATGTGTAGATATGTGTGTGTGTGTGTGTGTGTGTGTGTGTGTGTGTGTGTGTGATCACCTTTTGTACTGTAACACACCTGTACTAAGTGGATGTGTGTGGTTGTGTTCTTAGGGTGATAAGGACTTCACCCCGGCGGCAGCCCAGGTAGCTCACCAGAAGCCCCAGCCGTCTGTCACCAAGATGCCCCAGAACCAGCACCTCACCCAACAAATCCACCAGCCCCGCAAGTGAGGCTACCGCCAAGCTTACCATCCCTCCGCTAACTCTGCTACAGTTGGCCCCACAAGGCGCCAGCAATCTTCCCAGACACAGCTCTACGGTCAGTTTTGTATTTACCCCCCTCCAATGGTTAAGGATTTGAGGAGGTGAAACTGATCCTAAATCTGTGACTAAGGGCAAGCCAATGCAACGCATCATCAATGAACCACATCAGCCAACCTATCACAGCAGCCTACCGACCAACACAACAACCACAAACCAATCAAAGAACTGGACAACCAATCAATTAAGCATGCAACCAATTACCATAAGTGCTCAGGTTACCAGGGAATCCCCAGTTAAGCATTCCATGTGATCCCACTCTTCTCATACTTGGGTTATTATACTGAACAGAAATATAAATGCAACAATTTTGTCCTCGCACTGTTAAATGCGTTTATTTTCAGCAAACTTAACATGTGTAAATATTTCTCTGGACATAAGATTCAACAACTGTGACATAAACTGAACAAGTTCCATAGGCGTGACTAACAGAAATGGATTAATGTGTCCCTGAACAAGGGGAGGTCAAAAGTAAGTCAGTATCTGGTGTGGCCACCAGCTGCATTAAGTACTGCAGTGCACTTCCTCCTCATGGACTGCACCAGATTTGCCAGTTCTTGCTGTGAGATGTTACCCCACTCTTTCACGAAGGCAACTGCAAGTTTCCAGACATTTCTGTGGGGGAATGGCCATAGCCCTCACCCTCCGATCCAACAGGTCCCAGACATGCTCAATGGGATTGAGATCCAGGCTCTTCACTGGCCATGGCTGTCTTGCAGGACATCACGCACAGAACGAGCAGTATGGCTGGTGGCATTGTCATGCTGGAGGGTCATGTCAAGGTGAGCCTGCAGGAAGGGTACCACATGAGGGAGGAGGATGTCTTCCCTGTAGCGCACAGCATTGAGAATGACAACAAGTTCAGTCCGATGTTGCTGCGACACACTGCCCCAGACCATGACGGACCCATTATCTCCAAATCGAACCCTCTCCAGAGTACAGGCCTTGGTGTAACGCTCATTCCTTCGACGATAAACTCAAATCCGACCATCATCTCTGGTGAGACAAAACCGCGACTCGTCAGTGAGCACTTTTTGTCAGTCCTGTCTGTTCCAGCGACGGTGGGTTTGCTCATAGGCAATGTTGTTTCTGGTGAGGACCTGCCTTAAAACAGGCCTATAAGACCTGTCAAGCCTCTCAGCCTATTACGGACAGTCAGCACTGATGGAGGGATTGTGCGTTCCTGGTTTAACTCGGGCACTTGTTGCCATCCTGTACCTGTCCCGCAGGTGTGATGTTCGGATGTACCGATCCTGCGCAGGTGTTACACGTGGTCTGACACTGCGAGGACAATCAGCTGTCCATCCTGTAGCACTGTTGTCTTAGGCATCTCACAGTACGGACATTGCAATTTATTGCCCTGGCCACATCTACAGTCCTCATGCCTCCTTGCAGCATGCCTAAGGCACATTCACGCAGATGAGCAGAGACCCTGGGCATCCTTTTTTTGTGTTTTTCAGAGTCAGTAGAAAGGCCTCTTAGTGTCCTAAATGTTTGTCTCTGACCTTAATTGCCTATGGTCTGTAAGCTGTTAATGTCTTAGCGACCGTTCCACAGGTGCATGTTCATTATTGTTAATTGAACAAGCATGGGGAAACTGTGTTTAAACCCTTTACAATGAAGATCTGTGAAGTTATTTGGATTTTTACGAATCATCTTTGAAAGACCGGGTCTTATATAATCATCAGTCAATGGAAATAAATTAATTAGGACCTAATCTATGGATTTCACATAACTGGGCAGGGGTGTAGCCATGGGTAGCCAGGCCCAGCCAATCTGAATAAGATTTTCCCACAAACGGGCTTTATTACAGTCAAATACTCCTCAGCACCCCCCAGGTGAAGAAGCCGGGTGTGGAGGTCCTGGGAAGGAGTGGTTACACGTGGTCTACGGTTGTGAGGACTGTTGGACAGATTGCCAAATGGTCTAAAACAACATTGAAGGCAGTTTATGGTAGAGAAATGAACATCCAATTCTCTGGCAACAGCTCTGGTGGATATTCCTGCAGTCAGCATGCCAATGTCACGCTCCCTAAAAACTAGAGACATCTGTGGCATTGTGTTGTGTGACAACTGCACATTTTAAAGTGGCCTTTTAGTGTCCCCAGCACAAGGTGCACCTGTGTAATGATCAGGTCGTTTAATCAGCTTCTTGATATGCCACCCCTGTCTGGTGGCTGCATAATCTTGGTAAAGGAGAAATGCTTACTAACAGGGGTGGAAACACAGTTTTGCACAAAATATGAGAGCAATAAGCTTTTTGTGCATATGGAACATTTCTGAGATTTTATTTTTTTAGCTAATGAATCATAGGACCAAAACTTTCCATGTTGCGTTTGTATTTGTGTTCAGTAGTTCTAAGGGAAATGTCATAGACCACACACACAATCCTCCTTCATTTCAAGTGTGGTTGTCAACACCGCATTTCAGGGTTCGAGGGAAATGCATTTAGGCAAGAAGGAGTCATTTCCTAAGTTTATTTAATAAAGTTTAAAATTATATATTTTTTATTTTACTCAGTTTGTTTCTTGAGTAAAGTCCTTAGTCAGTGAGTGGACTTAAGCATTAGGTGTGGTTGTCATGAATAAAGATTTAACTTTAAAATCATTGTTGTCTTCATTGTTACTGGATGCATTATGTAATATTCTGTATTGTCCATGAACAAATGGAACTGTTGTGTATTGAGCTCTGTGACCTACATATCTCTTTTTCTGAACTCTACACATCTGCTGCCTTCAAAGTATTCATACGCCTTAACTTCTGCCACATTGTTACAGCTTGAATTCAAAATGGATTAAATGGCTTTACACACATTACTTCATAATTAAAAACAGTCTTCAAAATGTTTGCAAATTTATTGGAAATTAAATACAGATAAAATACAGATATCACTGTACATATTTACTGTACATAAGTATTTACACCCCTGAGTCAATACATGTTAAATTCACATTTGGCAGCGATTACATCTGTTTTTCTGGGTAAATCTAAGCGCTCTGCACACCTGGATTGTACGATATTTGCCCATTAGACTTAAATGATTCAAGCTCAGTCAAGTTGGTTGTTGATCATTGCTAGACAGCCATTTTCAGGTCTTGCCATAGATTTTCAAGCCATAGATTTTCAAGCCTATTTGAAGTGAAAACTGTAACTAGCCCACACGAACATTTAATGTCTTGGTTAACAACTCCAGTGTAAATTTGGTCTTGTGTTTTAGCTTATTGTCCTGCTGAAAGGTGAATGTGTCCCAGTGACTAGAAAGCGTACTGAAGCAGGTTTCCTCTAGGATCTTTCCTGTGCGTAGCTTTATTCTGTTGTTTTCCCACCTAGTCCTTGCCGACGACCTGATGCAGCTGTCACATGCTTGAAAATGTGATGCGTGGTACTTTGTGATGTGTTGGATTTGCCCCAAATATAACGCTTTGTATTCAGGACATAAAGTGAATTTCTTAGCCACATTTTTTTTACAGTTTTACTTTAGTGCCTTATTGCAAACAGGATGCATGCTTTGGAATATGTCTATTCTATACAGGTTTCCTTTTCATTCTGTCATTTAGGTTAGTATTGTGGAGTTACTATAATGTTGATCCATCCTCAGTTTTCTCGTATCATAGCCATTAAACTCTGTAACTGTCTTGAAGTCACTATTGGCCTCAAGGTGAAATCCCTGAATGGATTCCTCCCCTCTCCTGCAACCTAGGAAGGACGCCTGTATCTTTGTAGTGACTGGGTGTATTGATACCCCATCCAAAGTGTAATAATTACCTTCACCATGCTTTTTGTGTTTTTACCCATCTACCAATGGGTGCCGTTCCTTGCGAGGCATTGGAAAACCTCCCTGGTCTTTGTGGTTGAACCTGTTTGAAATTCACTGCTCGACTCCGGGACAGATAATTGTATGTGTGGCGTACAAATATGATGTAGTCACTAAACACTATTATTGCACACAGTGAGTCCATGCAACTTATGTGACATGTTAAGCACATTTTTAGTTTTGAAATAATTTAGACTTACAATAACAAGGGTTGAATACTTGACTTGACATTTCAGCTTTTCATTTATAGTTCATTTAAAAAAATGTTGGACATGCACCACATTACCAAAAGTATGTGGACACCTGCACGTCGAACATCTCATTCCAAAATCATGGGCATTAATATGGAGTTGGTCCCCCCCCCCCTTTGTTGCAATAACAGCCTCCACTCTTCTAGAAAGGCTTTCCAATAGATGTTGGAACATTGCTGCGGGGACTTGCTTCCATTCAGCCACGAGCAGTAGTGAGGTCGGGCACTGATGTTGGGCGATTAAGGCCTGGCTCGCAGTCGGCGTTCAAATACATCCCAAAGGTGTTCGGTGGGGTCAAATTCTTCCACACCAATCTCGACAGTCCATTTCTGTATGGACCTGACTTATTGCACGGGGGCATTGTCATGCTGAAACAGGAAAGGGCCTTTCCCGAACTTGCCACAAACTTGGAAGCACAGAATCGTCTAGAATGTCATTGTATGCTGTAGCGTTAAGATTTCCCTTCACTGAAAGTAAGGGGCCTAGCCCAAATCATTATTCCTCCTCCACCACACTTTACAGTGGGCAAACCCAGATTCGTCTGTTGGACTGCCAGGTGGTGAAGTGTGATTCATCACTGCAGAGAACGTGTTTCCGCTGCTCCGGAGTCCAATGGCGGTGAGCTTTACACCGATGCTTCGCATTGCTCATGGTGATCTTAGGCTTGTGTACGGCCATGGAAACCCATTTCATGAAGCTCCCAACAAACAATTATTGTGCTAACGTTGCTTCCAGAGGCAGTTTTGAACTCTTGTGAGTGTTGCAACCGAGGCTGCTGTTGCCCTTAGACGTTTCCACTTCACAATAACAGCACTTACAGTTGCCCGGGCAGCTCTAGCAGGACAGAAATTTGTCCAACTGACTTGTTGGAAAGGTGGCATCCTATGACTGTGCCACGTTGAAATTCACTGAGCTTTTCAATAAGGCCCTTCTACTGCCATTGTTTGTCTATGGAGATTGTTTGGCTGTGAGCACCAATTTATTCTCCTGTCAGCAATTGGTGTGGCTGAAATAGCAGAATCCACTCATTTGAAAGTGTGTCCACATACTTTTGGATATATAGTCTAATTAACTTTGACATTATGGTCAGATTTTTGTTTTAAATTTAATACATGTTCAATTCAGGCTGTAACACAACAAAATATGGAAATATTCAAGGGGTATGAATACTTTCTAAAGACACTATTATCTACACAACAGTATGAAACACAATCTACATATACTATTTATACAACATGGTATGAACACAAGCTACACCCCTCCCTCTCTCTCCTATCCCCTCCATCTCTCTGCCCTCCTTTACCTCAACCAGATTCCCGATACCTTTCCATTCCTTTCACATCTCCATATGGTGCTTAGTGGCTATGTGTGGATTTTTAGGAATTGAAGACAGGAAAAGGAGCAGAAAAGAGGTGCTTAGCGGGAACCCTAGTCTCAGCCCTAACCCTAGTCTCAGCCCTAACCCTAGTCTCAGCCCTAACCCTAGTCTCAGCCCTAACCCCAGTCTCAGCCCTAACCCCAGTCTCAGCCCTAACCCTAGTCTCAGCCCTAACCCTAGTCTCAGCCCTAACCCTAGTCTCAGCCCTAACCCTAGTCTCAGTCCAATCCTGGTTCAACCCTAACCCTAGTCTCAGCCCTAACCCTAGCTTTATGTCCACATCCTGGTTCAACCCTAACCCTAGTCTCAGCCCTAACCCTAGCTTTATGTCCACATCCTGGTTCAGCCCTAACCCTAGTCTCAGCCCTAACCCTAGTCTCAGCCCTAACCCTAGTCTCAGCCCTAACCCTAGTCTCAGCCCTAACCCTAGCTTTATGTCCACATCCTGGTTCAACCCTAACCCTAGTCTCAGCCCTAACCCTAGTCTCAGCCCTAACCCTAGTCTCCACATCCTGGTTCAACCCTAACCCTAGTCTCAGCCCTAACCCTAGCTTTATGTCCACATCCTGGTTCAACCCTAACCCTAGTCTCAACCATAACCCTAGTCTCAGCCCTAACCCTAGTCTCAGCCCTAACCCTAGCTTTATGTCCACATCCTGGTTCAACCATAACCCTAGTCTCAGCCCTAACCTAGTCTCAGCCCTAACCCTAGCTTTATGTCCACATCCTGGTTCAACCATAACCCTAGTCTCAGCCCTAACCCTAGTCTCAACCCTAACCCTAGCTTTATGTCCACATCCTGGTTCACCCCTAACCCTAGTCTCAGCCCTAACCCTAGCTTTATGTCCACATCCTGGTTCAGCCCTAATCCTAGTCTCAGCCCTAACCCTAGCTTTATGTCCACATCCTGGTTCAACCCTAACCCTAGTCTCAGCCCTAACCATAGTCTCAGCCCTAACCCTTTATGTCCACATCCTGGTTCAACCCTAACCCTAGTCTCAGCCCTAACCATAGTCTCAGCCCTAACCCTATGTCCACATCCTGGTTCAACCCTAACCCTAGTCTCAGCCCTAATCCTAGTCTCAGCCCTAACCCTAGCTTTATGTCCACATCCTGGTTCAACCCTAACCCTAGTCTCAGCCCTAACCATAGTCTCAGCCCTAACCCTAGCTTTATGTCCACATCCTGGTTCAACCCTAACCCTAGTCTCAACCCTAACCCTAGCTTTATGTCCACATCCTGGTTCAACCCTAACCCTAGCTTCAAGGCAATATCCCGGTTCAACCCTAACCGTCCACAACCCTCCTGGTTCAACCACATCCTGGTTCAACCCTAGTCTCAACCCTAACCCTAGCTTTATGTCCACATCCTGGTTCAACCCTAACCCTAGCTTCAAGGCAATATCCCGGTTCAACCCTAACCGTCAACCACAACCCTAACCATAGCTTCATGTCCACATCCTAGTTCAACCCTAACCCTAGCTTCATGACCACATGGTTCAACCCTAATCCTAGTCTCAACCCTAACCCTAGCTTCATGACCACATGGTTCAACCCTAATCCTAGTCTCAACCCTAACCCTATCTTCATGACCACATGGTTCAACCCTAATCCTAGTCTCAACCCTAACCCTAGCTTCATGACCACATGGTTCAACCCTAATCCTAGTCTCAACCCTAACCCTAGCTTTATGACCACATGGTTCAACCCTAATCCTAGTCTCAACCCTAACCCTAGCTTCATGACCACATGGTTCAACCCTAATCCTAGTCTCAACCCTAACCCTAGCTTCATGACCACATGGTTCAACCCTAATCCTAGTCTCAACCCTAACCCTAGCTTCATGACCACATGGTTCAACCCTAATCCTAGTCTCAACCCTAACCCTAGCTTCATGACCACATGGTTCAACCCTAATCCTAGTCTCAACCCTAACCCTAGCTTCATGACCACATGGTTCAATCCTAATCCTAGTCTCAACCCTAACCCTAGCTTCATGACCACATGGTTCAACCCTAATCCTAGTCTCAACCCTAACCCTAGCTTCATGACCACATGGTTCAACCCTAATCCTAGTCTCAACCCTAACCCTAGCTTCATGACCACATGGTTCAACCCTAATCCTAGTCTCAACCCAAACCCTAGCTTCATGACCACATGGTTCAACCCTAATCCTAGTCTCAAACCTAACCCTAGCTTCATGACCACATGGTTCAACCCTAATCCCAGTCTCAACCCAAACCCTAGCTTCATGACCACATGGTTCAACCCTAATCCCAGTCTCAACCCTAACCCTAGCTTCATGACCACATGGTTCAACCCTAATCCTAGTCTCAACCCTAACCCTAGCTTCATGACCACATGGTTCAACCCTAATCCTAGTCTCAACCCTAACCCTAGCTTCATGACCACATGGTTCAACCCTAATCCTAGTCTCAACCCTAACCCTAGCTTCATGACCACATGGTTCAACCCTAATCCTAGTCTCAAACCTAACCCTAGCTTCATGACCACATGGTTCAACCCTAATCCTAGTCTCAACCCTAACATTGTCTGTGAACATTGTCTTGAAAGCAGTTACAACAGTCTCTCTGGTCAAGGCCTGCATGTTTCTTTACACAAACACAGGGCTATCTGACATCTGATAGGGTGGACAGAACTGTGTGAGCTCGACACAAAGTACTACTGATATAGACCTCTACTCTGATACTGATGCTATGTCCTAATATTCTACAAGCCCTCTTCTTTCCATTCCCTCATGAGCACTCATCCTTAAGGACTAAAGACCAGATAAAATAGGTTTTATGCTTATTTCTAAATGCTTATCATGCTAATTTCCTAAATAAGTGATCCCGTCTCTTTCATAGAGTGAATTGAGCGTGGCCTGCAATACCCCTGTCTTCCAGCAGAGTGTACCAACTTGTTTCCTACCCCTGCTCTGGATAGGATTGGGTTTTGGCTAATCTGATTTTAAATCTGTTGTTAGGAGGTGGATTTGCAGAGGGAGATTTTCCAGGCTGACAGAAGTGCTGACCACATCTCAGGGTTTATAATCTCAGGTGACCATCTCAGACAGCAGCTGCTCAAAAGAGTGACCTCAATATTATTTGAATGCTTTGTCTATAGCCTATCCCTCTCCCTTCAAAACAATGGGTTTTACATGCCTGTTTCTACTGGCTGTTACCTGGTAGTTATCATGAAACTATGCAAACACACACAAACAGTAGAGCTTGTAAAACAGTTTGGGTTTTATTCACCATAAAACAAGAGTTCTGTAGAATATTTGGATATTTTTGGTCCCCTTGTGGTTCCATCACCACTCAAAACCAACAGTGTTGTAAACATGTAGTGAATCTGTAAAACAGTGTGGGTTCCTGAGAGAAGTGGACACTTGTTCACACATCAACTAAAAATACAGTTGAAGTCGGAAGTTTACATACATCTTAGCGAAATACATTTAAACTCAGTTCTTTACAATTCCTGATATTTAATCCTAGTAGAAATGCACTGTCGTAGGTCAGTTAGGATCCCCACTTTATTTTAAGAAATTGAAATGTCACAAGGGCCTTTGCTGTTGTTCTGGGATTGATTTGCACTTTTCACACCAAAGTACGTTCATCTCTAGGAGACAGAGCGCGTCTCCTTCCTGAGCGGTATGACGGCTGTGTGGTCCCATAGTGTTTATACTTGCGTACTATTGTTTGTACAGATGAACGTAGTACCTTAAGGCATTTGGAAATTGCTCACAAGGATAAACCAGACTTGTGGAGGTCTACAATTATTTTTGCTGAGGTCTTGGCTGATTTCTTTTGATTTTCCAATGTTGTCAAACAAAGGGTCACTGAGTTTGAAGGTAGGCCTTGAAATACATCCACAGGAACACCTCCAATTGACTCAAATGATGTCAATTAGCCTATCAGATGCTTCTAAAGCCATGACATCATTTTCTGGAATTTTCCAAGCTGTTTAAAGGCACAGTCAACTTAGTGTATGTAAACTTCTGACCCACTGAAATTGTGATACAGTGAAAAATCTGTCTGTAAACAATTGTTGAAAAAAATGACTTCTGTCATGCACAAAGTAGATGTCCTAACCAACTTGCCAAAACTATAGTTTGTTAACAAATTTGTGGAGTGGTTGAAAAATGAGTTTTAATGACTCCAACCTAAGTGTATGTAAACTTCTGACTTCAACTGTATAAGCAGAGTGTTTAGCGATATGTCTGGGGGCGAGTCTAAATATGCACTTTGTCATTTTCAAGTTAAGATGACCTTCCACTGGGAAGCATTTCAGTGTTCCACTCCTGCATAACCCGCTCCATTTATTTACAGAAATGATTATTTGGCCAACTACTGCCCCCTGGTAACGCCACAGCAACTGATCACCATGGCTATTAGACACACTTGAAGATTGCACTTAAAGCTTCCTGTCCTGTCCTTGGGGTTATTACCGTGAAATGATCTTCTCTTCAATCCCTACCATAATAATATAATATCAGTGCTTTCCAGTTGCTGTTTTTGTTCATACCTTCAGCTATTTTCTTCAATTATTTTCTATTAAATGTCTTAAACCAAGTTACATGGAATAGTTCCTTACTCTTATGACCTCTGTTCTGTCTTATTGTCATCGAAGTACACGTTTGTATTAAGCACTCTGATCTGAGGTCAGTGTAGCAATATGTAGATCTCATTCATAACATGCAACATTTCAGGATATTGTTCCAGCCCCCCCCCCCCCCCCCACATGCTAGATAATGCGCTCTATTAAATCCGTATCATGGAAGTGATGCAAAAGCAATGTTCTCGTATTAGCAGCGGCTGCATTCACGGTTTACACTGCATATGTCGGCTCAATCGGAAATGACCTTAAAATGTCTCACATAATCCGTAATGCTTTCAGCGATACGGACTGACTAGAGCCCATAAGTGTCACATCACAACAGTGTGGTGTTGGGATATTTCTTTCAGACTTTGAAAACCATTTCATTCACATTCTCTTAATATGTCTACTTTAGTAGAAAATAAAGTGATTAAAAAAAGCCACCTTTATATCTCTTATTGAAAATACCTGATGATACCTAGTGAGGTGTACAGCAGAATGCATTCAACTGAAATGTCTTCTGCATTTAACCCAACCCCTCTGAATCAGAGAGGTGTGGAGGTGCTGCCGTAATCCACATCCACGTCTTCGGCGCCCGGGGAACAGTGGGTTAACTGCCTTGCTCAGGGGCAGAACAACAGATCTTTACCTTGTCAGCTTGGGGATTCGATCCAGCAACCTTTCGGTTACTGGCCCAATGCTCTAAGGTACAATCTATATGCAAAATACATTCACAGAATTAAAAAAGCTTTCAAAAAGCCAATATAAACATACAATGGTGCCTATCTAAAAATAAACTATTATTGCTCAGACAAATGCCATTGCTTATAAAATAAAGCTTATGTTTATCTTTGGCGGTAAATCAGTTTGACATGCTGGTAGGCTTACTCAATGGTTTCATAGGCTAACTCTTCTTATTTGACCCATTCAAACCCTTCCCCGACGCTTATTGTGTCATTTTAGGCAAGAAAGTTTCCATTTGTGATGTGTCAGATATAGCAGTGAAACATTCTGTACTCAGTCAGGTCATATGGGTTTGTAATCTGGGTAAGTGCCAGGTAATACAGAAATCACCCTATTAAAATACTGCTGATTTTGTGAAGGAAATGTATGACAAAATAAAGCGCTGTCACTTTTACTCCAAAGAAAGCGAAATAAATATGAAAATAAGTTAACATCAAACATTTCAAGTCTCCAACCCCCTCTGAACACTATCTACTGGCCTGGCAACAGTGGAGGAAAGGGTGGAGTGACATCACTTCCTCTTGTGGTGTCATTTCCTCTTCCCGACAGCCAGGTGCCGTCTCGTGGCCACCTCCACCCTCCTCCTCTCTGCCTCCTCCGCTCTCTTCCTCTCCTCCTTCAGTTCTTTATACCTCCACTTTGGGAGCTGCAGGAAGTTGCCCCCACCATCTTTAAAGCTGCTCTTCCTGCGGACTCTCTCAGGTTCATAGGTTGGTGTTGGGGCCTTGGTGATTCTCACCTTGGGAATGGACAGCCCTGGCCGTACACTACTACGTCTCACCATACCCAGAGGCAGCAGGCTAGCTCTACGAAGGGCCACCGAGGAAACGGCCCCAGACCCAGACACCGTACCCAGGTTAGGGTTAGTCGTGGTGGGGCTTTTGTTCTGCGACGGGAGGCTGGACCGCCGATCCTTTGGAGGTTTAGGCACCAGAGTGACCCGTGAATTCTGGAAGAGTTTGCGGTGGTCGTCGAGCCTCTCAGGGTTCTGGGTTTTCAGTTCTTTGGCCCGTTGGCGTCGGAGGATCTCTGGGACGGAGTGACGACGTTTACCCACGCAGGGCGGGCTTGACGGACACACCTAGAGGGTAACAACAAAGGTATACATGAGGAGGGGGAGGGAACAATGAGAACATAAAGCCAGAGAGAGGGGGGGACAAACACAGAGAGAAAGGTTAAATAGTAGACAGTGAAAAAGAGGAAGAAACAGAAGTTTCTAACTCACGGTGGTACACGCCAGCGCCACAAAGGGGCTCCCTAGGGCTGTTGTCACGGTGACTAGGTGATCTAAGACTCCTTCGTCGTCAGGCTCTGTGATGTTAGCGAATGTCAGAGCGTTCCGTATGGTGTCTGATAAACGCTGCATACAGCCTCGAGGCTCCCGGGCCTTAGATACTAGAGACGCCAGCTGAGGCCACTCTGGACTGGAAAATAATACAATTACATGAATATAATGACTTAGCTAGTAATAGTGGTAGTACTCTATGAAGTATGTCAAGCTACACACAGCCTCCGGGGCATTAGCTATTAGAGAAACCAGCTGGGGCCACTCTGGACCGTAACAATAATATCAGATTAGGAAATAATACGAT
>NC_060184.1:64847947-64850447 GCF_021184085.1 Oncorhynchus gorbuscha
AAAGGAGAGGGAAAGGGAAAGGAGAAAGAGGGGAAGGAGAGAGAGGAAGTAAAGAGGGGAAGGAGAGAGGGGAAAGAGAGAGAAAGGAAGGAGAGAGAAAGGAAGGAGAGGGGGGAGGGGGGAAGGAGAGAGAGGGGAAGGAGAGAGGAAGGAGAGAGAGGGGAAGGAGAGAGAGGGAAAGGAGAGAGAGAGGGGAAGGAGAGAGAGGGGAAGGAGAGAGGGGAAGGAGAGAGAGGGAAAGGAGAGAGAGGGGAAGGAGAGAGAGGGGAAGGAGAGCGAGGGAAAGGAGAGAGGGAAAGGAGAGAGAGGGGAAGGAGAGAGAGGGGAAGGAGAGAGAGGAAGGAGAGAGGGGAAGGAGAGAGGGGAAAGAGAGAGAAAGGAAGGAGAGAGAAAGGAAGGAGGGGGGGTGAGGAGAGAGAGGGGAAGGAGAGAGAGGGAAAGGAGAGAGAGGGAAAGGAGAGAGAGGGGAAGGAGAGAGGAAGGAGAGAGAGGGGAAGGAGAGAGAGGGAAATGAGATAGGGGAAGGAGAGAGGGGAAGGAGAGAGAGGGGAAGGAGAGAGGGAAGGAGAGAGGGGAAGGAGATAGAGTGAAAGGTGAGAGAAGGGAATGGGAGAGGGGAAGGAGAGAGAGGGGAAGGAGAAAGAAGGGAAGGAGAGAGGGAAAGGAGAAAGAGGGAAAGGAGAGAGAGGGGAAGGAGAGAGAGGGGAAGGAGAGAGAAAGGAAGAGAGAAAGGAAGGAGAGAGGGGGGAAGGAGAGAGGGGGGAGGAGAGGGGGAAGGAGAGAGTGGGAAGGAGAGAGGGGAAGGAGAGAGAGGGGAAGGAGAGAGAGTGGAAAGAGAGAGGGGAAGGAGAGAGAGTGGAAGGAGAGAGGGGAAGGAGACAGGGGGAAGGAGAGAGGGGAAGGAGAGAGAGAAAGGAAGGAGAGAGAGGGGAAGGAGAAAGGGGGAAGGAGAGAGAGGGGAAGGAGAGAGAGAGGGGAAGGAGAGAGGGGAAGGAGAGAGAGAGGGAAGGAGAGAGAGGGGAAGGAGAGAGAGGGGAAGGAGAGCGAGGGAAAGGAGAGCGAGGGGAAGGAGAGAGAGGAAGGAAAGAGGGGAAGGGGAGAGAAAGGAAGGAGAGAGAAAGGAAGGAGTGAGGGGGAAGGAGAGAGGAAGGAGAGAGAGGGGAAAGAGAGAGAGGGAAAGGAGAGAGAGGGGAAGGAGAGAGAGGGAAAGGAGAGAGAGGGGAAGGAGAGAGGGGAAGGAGAGAGGGGAATGAGAGAGGGGAAGGACAGAGAGGGGAAGGAGAGAGGGGAAGGAGAGAGAGGGAAAGGTGAGAGAGGGGAATGGGAGAGGGGAAGGAGAGAGAAGGGAAGGAGAGAGGAAAGGAGAGAGAGGGGAAGGAGAGAGAGGGGAAGGAGAGAGAAAGGAAGAGAGAAAGGAAGGAGAGAGGGGGAGGAGAGAGGGGGAAGGAGAGAGGGGGAAGGAGAGAGAGGGGAAGGAGAAAGAGGGGAAGGAGAGAGAGGGGAAGGTTGAGAGGGGACGGAGAGAGAGGGGAAGGAGAGAGGGGGGAAGGAGAGTGGGGGGATGGAGAGAGGGGAAGGAGAGAGGATGAGAGATGAGAGGACAACACCATAGAGACAGCAAACTTGGGCTATTCTTTCCAGTGGGTCAATTAGTGAAATTGATATGTTAGACAACAGTAGAAAAGATAACCAGGAGAAGTGCAGCTCCTTTAAGAGAGTTAATCCTGACTGAGATGGAGTGTTTGTTCTGCATATGTGTATCTATGTGTGCGTGTGTGTATGTAGGTGGAGGTGTGTGTGTGTGTGTGTGTGTGTGTGTGTGTGTGTGTGTGTGTGTGTGTGTGTGTGTGTGTGTGTGTGTGTGTGTGTGTGTGTGTGTGTGTGTGTGTGTGTGTGTGTGTGTGTGTGTGTGTGTGTGTGTGTGTGTGTATGTAGGTGGAGGTGTGTGTGTGTGTAGGTGGAGGTGTGTGTAGGTGTGTGTGTGTATTAAGCTAGCAGTATTGTTAATGCGAGCTGAAAGTTCAAACTCATAGGCTTTTAAGTGTGTCGTGTGTGTGTGTGTGTACAGGCTCTCAGAGTGGCTTTAACAAGCTTGGGAAACAAACTCTTCTACTCTATGCCACTCAACTGATTGTGCAACACATGTGTTTGGCTGTCCTTTCTTTCTTTCTTTCGTTCTAGCTAGTAGAGTGTGATAAAAGTGTGTTAAAAATAAATAAAAATAAATTTTTAAAAAACGCACGCACACACACACACACACACAAACACACACACACACACACACACACACACACACACACACACACACACACACACACACACACACACACACACACACACACACACACACACACACACAGCCCTAGCACTATGTTCTGTAGTGGATTTAGGTTGACCCCAGCCCTAGCACTATGTTCTGTAGTGGATTTAGGTTGACCCCAGCCCTAGCACTATGTTCTGTAGTGGATTTAGGTTGACCCCAGCCCTAGCACTATGTTCT
>NC_060184.1:64855447-64950447 GCF_021184085.1 Oncorhynchus gorbuscha
TAATGAACACAAGACAGGAGACAGGACTGTGTCCCAGTGTAATGAACAAGACTGTGTCCCAGTGTAATGAACAGGAGACAGGAGACAGGACTGTGTCCCAGTGTAATGAACAGGAGACAGGAGACAGGACTGTGTCCCAGTGTAATGAACACAAGACAGGAGACAGGACTGTGTCCCAGTGTAATGAACAGGAGACGGGAGACAGGACTGTGTCCCAGTATAATGAACACAAGACAGGAGACAGGACTGTGTCCCAGTGTAATGAACAGGAGACAGGAGACAGGACTGTGTCCCAGTGTAATGAACAGGAGACAGGAGACAGGACTGTGTCCCAGTGTAATGAACACAAGACAGGAGACAGGACTGTGTCCCAGTGTAATGAACAGGAGACAGGAGACAGGACTGTGTCCCAGTGTAATGAACAGGAGACAGGAGACAGGACTGTGTCCCAGTGTAATGAACAGGAGACAGGAGACAGGACTGTGTCCCAGTGTAATGAACACAAGACAGGAGACAGGACTGTGTCCCAGTGTAATGAACAGGAGACGGGAGACAGGACTGTGTCCCAGTATAATGAACACAAGACAGGAGACAGGACTGTGTCCCAGTGTAATGAACACAAGACAGGAGACAGGACTGTGTCCCAGTGTAATGAACACCTGACAGGAGACAGGACTGTGTCCCAGTGTAATGAACACAAGACAGGAGACAGGACTGTGTCCCAGTGTAATGAACAGGAGACAGGAGACAGGACTGTGTCCCAGTGTAATGAACAGGAGACAGGAGACAGGACTGTGTCCCAGTGTAATGAACAGAAGACAGGAGACAGGACTGTGTCCCAGTGTAATGAACAGGAGACAGGAGACAGGACTGTGTCCCAGTGTAATGAACACAAGACAGGAGACAGGACTGTGTCCCAGTGTAATGAACACAAGACAGGAGACAGGACTGTGTCCCAGTGTAATGAACAGGAGACAGGAGACAGGACTGTGTCCCAGTGTAATGAACAGGAGACAGGAGACAGGACTGTGTCCCAGTGTAATGAACAGAAGACAGGAGACAGGACTGTGTCCCAGTGTAATGAACACAAGACAGGAGACAGGACTGTGTCCCAGTGTAATGAACACAAGACAGGAGACAGGACTGTGTCCCAGTGTAATGAACAGGAGACAGGAGACAGGACTGTGTCCCAGTGTAATGAACACAAGACAGGAGACAGGACTGTGTCCCAGTGTAATGAACAGGAGACAGGAGACAGGACTGTGTCCCAGTGTAATGAACAGGAGACAGGAGACAGGACTGTGTCCCAGTGTAATGAACACAAGACAGGAGACAGGACTGTGTCCCAGTGTAATGAACACAAGACAGGAGACAGGACTGTGTCCCAGTGTAATGAACAGGAGACAGGAGACAGGACTGTGTCCCAGTGTAATGAACAGGAGACAGGAGACAGGACTGTGTCCCAGTGTAATGAACAGGAGACAGGAGACAGGACTGTGTCCCAGTGTAATGAACACAAGACAGGAGACAGGACTGTGTCCCAGTGTAATGAACAGGAGACAGGAGACAGGACTGTGTCCCAGTGTAATGAACACAAGACAGGAGACAGGACTGTGTCCCAGTGTAATGAACAGGAGACAGGAGACAGGACTGTGTCCCAGTGTAATGAACAGGAGACAGGAGACAGGACTGTGTCCCAGTGTAATGAACACAAGACAGGAGACAGGACTGTGTCCCAGTGTAATGAACAGGAGACAGGAGACAGGACTGTGTCCCAGTGTAATGAACACAAGACAGGAGACAGGACTGTGTCCCAGTGTAATGAACAGGAGACAGGAGACAGGACTGTGTCCCAGTGTAATGAACAGGAGACAGGAGACAGGACTGTGTCCCAGTGTAATGAACAGGAGACAGGAGACAGACTGTGTCCCAGTGTAATGAACACAAGACAGGAGACAGGACTGTGTCCCAGTGTAATGAACAGGAGACGGGAGACAGGACTGTGTCCCAGTATAATGAACACAAGACAGGAGACAGGACTGTGTCCCAGTGTAATGAACAGGAGACAGGAGACAGGACTGTGTCCCAGTGTAATGAACACAAGACAGGAGACAGGACTGTGTCCCAGTGTAATGAACAGGAGACAGGAGACAGGACTGTGTCCCAGTGTAATGAACACAAGACAGGAGACAGGACTGTGTCCCAGTGTAATGAACAGGAGACAGGAGACAGGACTGTGTCCCAGTGTAATGAACAGGAGACAGGAGACAGGACTGTGTCCCAGTGTAATGAACACAAGACAGGAGACAGGACTGTGTCCCAGTGTAATGAACAGGAGACAGGAGACAGGACTGTGTCCCAGTGTAATGAACAGGAGACAGGAGACAGGACTGTGTCCCAGTGTAATGAACACAAGACAGGAGACAGGACTGTGTCCCAGTGTAATGAACAGGAGACAGGAGACAGGACTGTGTCCCAGTGTAATGAACACAAGACAGGAGACAGGACTGTGTCCCAGTGTAGAACACAAGACAGGAGACAGGACTGTGTCCCAGTGTAATGAACACCTGACAGGAGACAGGACTGTGTCCCAGTGTAATGAACACAAGACAGGAGACAGGACTGTGTCCCAGTGTAATGAACAGGAGACAGGAGACAGGACTGTGTCCCAGTGTAATGAACAGGAGACAGGAGACAGGACTGTGTCCCAGTGTAATGAACAGAAGACAGGAGACAGGACTGTGTCCCAGTGTAATGAACAGAAGACAGGAGACAGGACTGTGTCCCAGTGTAATGAACACAAGACAGGAGACAGGACTGTGTCCCAGTGTAATGAACACAAGACAGGAGACAGGACTGTGTCCCAGTGTAATGAACAGGAGACAGGAGACAGGACTGTGTCCCAGTGTAATGAACAGGAGACAGGAGACAGGACTGTGTCCCAGTGTAATGAACAGAAGACAGGAGACAGGACTGTGTCCCAGTGTAATGAACACAAGACAGGAGACAGGACTGTGTCCCAGTGTAATGAACACAAGACAGGAGACAGGACTGTGTCCCAGTGTAATGAACAGGAGACAGGAGACAGGACTGTGTCCCAGTGTAATGAACAGGAGACAGGAGACAGGACTGTGTCCCAGTGTAATGAACACAAGACAGGAGACAGGACTGTGTCCCAGTGTAATGAACAGGAGACAGGAGACAGGACTGTGTCCCAGTGTAATGAACACAAGACAGGAGACAGGTGTCCCAGAATGAACAGACAGGAGACAGGACTGTGTCCCAGTGTAATGAACAGAAGACAGGAGACAGGACTGTGTCCCAGTGTAATGAACAGGAGACAGGAGACAGGACTGTGTCCCAGTGTAATGAACAGGAGACAGGAGACAGGACTGTGTCCCAGTGTAATGAACACAAGACAGGAGACAGGACTGTGTCCCAGTGTAATGAACAGGAGACAGGAGACAGGACTGTGTCCCAGTGTAATGAACACAAGACAGGAGACAGGACTGTGTCCCAGTGTAATGAACAGGAGACAGGAGACAGGACTGAGTGTAATGAACAGGAGACAGGAGACAGGACTGTGTCCCAGTGTAATGAACAGGAGACAGGAGACAGGAGACAGGACTGTGTCCCAGTGTAATGAACACAAGACAGGAGACAGGACTGTGTCCCAGTGTAATGAACAGGAGACAGGAGACAGGACTGTGTCCCAGTGTAATGAACAGGAGACAGGAGACAGGACTGTGTCCCAGTGTAATGAACAGGAGACAGGAGACAGGAGACAGGACTGTGTCCCAGTGTAATGAACACAAGACAGGAGACAGGACTGTGTCCCAGTGTAATGAACACAAGACAGGAGACAGGACTGTGTCCCAGTGTAATGAACACAAGACAGGAGACAGGACTGTGTCCCAGTGTAATGAACAAGACAGGAGACAGGACTGTGTCCCAGTGTAATGAACAGGAGACAGGAGACAGGACTGTGTCCCAGTGTAATGAACAGGAGACAGGAGACAGGACTGTGTCCCAGTGTAATGAACAGGAGACAGGAGACAGGACTGTGTCCCAGTGTAATGAACACAAGACAGGAGACAGGACTGTGTCCCAGTGTAATGAACACAAGACAGGAGACAGGACTGTGTCCCAGTGTAATGAACAGGAGACAGGAGACAGGACTGTGTCCCAGTGTAATGAACACAAGACAGGAGACAGGACTGTGTCCCAGTGTAATGAACACAAGACAGGAGACAGGAGACAGGACTGTGTCCCAGTGTAATGAACACAAGACAGGAGACAGGACTGTGTCCCAGTGTAATGAACAGGAGACAGGAGACAGGACTGTGTCCCAGTGTAATGAACAGGAGACAGGACTGTGTCCCAGTGTAATGAACACAAGACAGGAGACAGGACTGTGTCCCAGTGTAATGAACACAAGACAGGAGACAGGACTGTGTCCCAGTGTAATGAACAGGAGACAGGAGACAGGACTGTGTCCCAGTGTAATGAACACAAGACAGGAGACAGGACTGTGTCCCAGTGTAATGAACAGAAGACAGGAGACAGGACTGTGTCCCAGTGTAATGAACACAAGACAGGAGACAGGACTGTGTCCCAGTGTAATGAACAGAAGACAGGAGACAGGACTGTGTCCCAGTGTAATGAACACAAGACAGGAGACAGGACTGTGTCCCAGTGTAATGAACAGGAGACAGGAGACAGGACTGTGTCCCAGTGTAATGAACAGGAGACAGGAGACAGGACTGTGTCCCAGTGTAATGAGCACAAGACAGGAGACAGGACTGTGTCCCAGTGTAATGAACAGGAGACAGGAGACAGGAGACAGGAGACAGGAGACAGGAGACAGGAGACAGGACTGTGTCCCAGTGTAATGAACAGGAGACAGGAGACAGGACTGTGTCCCAGTGTAATGAGCACAAGACAGGAGACAGGACTGTGTCCCAGTGTAATGAACAGGAGACAGGAGACAGGACTGTGTCCCAGTGTAATGAACAGGAGACAGGAGACAGGACTGTGTCCCAGTGTAATGAACAGGAGACAGGAGACAGGACTGTGATGAATAGCAGTCCCAAGGCCAGGCAGTGAGAGACAGCCTGTCGGCATCATGACGTTACAATTCTGTTCATGTAATTCACACTGTTCCTCCCTCAGGTCCTGTGACCTCATCATTGATAACACACAGAGAGAGGACTGCATGACCACTTCACTGTACAGTCTGATAAAGGCTGATCTCGCTCACTGCCAGAACGAGTGAGTGTGTGTGTGTGTGTGTGTGTGTGTGTGTGTGTGTGTGTGTGTGTGTGTGTGTGTGTGTGTGTGTGTGTGTGTGTGTGTGTGTGTGTGTGTGTGTGTGTGTGTGTGTGTGTGTGTGTGTGTGTGTGTGTGTGTGTGTGTGTGTGTGTGTGTGTGTGTGCGTGTTTATATTCACAGTGAGAACTAAACAACATACAGAGGCACGAATACTCAAAGGGGAGTTGGTCTTTAGTGGTTTTGAGTGTCTATCAATTCAAATGAAGGGTCCAACTGGTGGTTTACAGCCAGTTCCTCTTAGTTTTCTGTGTTGTTGGAAAACATAGTGGTGTGTATCTGGTGAGTCATACTGACACTGAAAACACCATGTGTCGTAACAATAATGCAAAATCACTTGGGAACCATTATGTATACATTAGATGGGCTAATAAGGGATGCTGTGTTGACGCCACGATGCCTCCATCTTGGCACTCCCTCACCAGTGTAAAAAAATATTTTGTATTACAATTTTTTTAGATTACTAATGATACTGTCCCCACTACAGCAACAAAAAAATATATGAAATACATGTCATCTTGCCCTTGAAACATTTAATTGAAGTAGTGTAGAATTCCAATCATTTCTATGGAGGACTGCTCCTACTTGGGAGTGCCAATATGGCTGAACAGTGGCTTCAAAGCCTCTCAATGGCCAATATATAGTATCAGCAATCCAGGGTTTATATATATCATTGATACACAGCCACATCCAACTGAGAGCATGTATTACCTGCTTGGTATTCCAGGTCTCTTTGCATTGTCAAATCAAACATACATTATTACTATGAGATTTATAAAGCAGTTATTGACTTGTAATGGACAGCCTGTAGGCCTAAATGAGAACGCTCTTCTCATGAGTCTCTGTAAAACACTGCCTTAACAGTACAGGCCTTTAATTGACAGTGGGGAGATTCATATTAGAAAGTCAGTAAGCAAACCTATATTACACTGATTCTCTCACAGGTACCCTGAATCCACCCACAAACAGTAAAACACAGACAGACACATAAAGACACACACACACAGTGCCGGTTGTTCTGCTGACTGTGAGAGACTCCGTGTTTTCCTGTTGCTGTAATTATGAATCAGAACTTCAGGCTCCTCTCTCAAGAGGTGTCTCCCATAAATCCTGGGCAGACACACACACGTGAAAGGAAATTAAACTAATATGAGATGTGTCTCTGGTTCTGATTCTACTGACAAACAAACTACTTTAGCAACTCAGCTCAGCTTGGATGGGAAGAATAGGTTTAACTTTGGGATCTAATGTTAATCATGACTCTCAAAGTTGAAATATCTGCTACAATGGCCAAGTTATATGAAACATCTGATTACTGTTGTCGTGGCTGAAATGTTCTTAAAACTGTAAAAAATATATTTGTTTAACCCCTCGACACACTGACATACATGAGCGAATACATAGCTGTTGACGTACTTCAACAAATATACAACAGTTGATCACTTTGGATATGCACTTTGACCATGCGTAATTACGCACAGGTGAGTTCACACCGCACGCACCATTGTGTACAAGGCAGTGCCAAACGACCTAATCTCCAAACCCACGACAGGAAGAGAAGCCACTGGATAGAAATGCATTAGAACAGAACACATTCCGATAAATAAAAAAATATTTGACACAGAACATATGGGCACATTTAACCCGACTTACCCTGTTGTTTTTATCCGTCTCCCTCACCTCCTCTACCCCCACACCTTGTCGGATCATGATCCGGACTATCGTGGCGTTGTTGGTGCAGCACGCCTGAAAGAACGTCAGCGGCTCGGGACTCGGTGGAGACGGGGTCCGCTCGTTGTCCGCGAACACATCGTCCGGTGGGTAAAAGGAGTCGTCCGAAGCGATACTTTTACTGTCCGGTAATAACGAGAAATCGTCGTATTCCTCGTACTCATCCCCCTCTGACTCGCAGGACCCGAGATATGAGTCATCGTCTGATAAGGACGGTGATTCCTCGGTAATGGTCGGGTGGACCTGGGCGACGCAGCTGGCCCCTTTGGGGTTCTGCTGCTGCTGTTTGACTCGGACCGTAGTAGAGGAGCCACCTCCGTCTCTCTCATCCGTGATCAGCACCATCTAACCCCCTAGGTGGCTGTCCTCCTCAGGGGGGAAGAACGGGTGGATCTCGGGCGAAGAGCACGTGGACGTTTTTTCCAACATCAACGCGGAGTATGAGTTGAACTTTGCAAAGAGCCTGGAAATGGAATGACAGTGAAGGTTTGGTAACTCGTTGTGATGTGATCTAACAGGCAAACTGCTGATCCTACTTCCTTGAGGAATATTCCCCTGATAATAGTCCAACTCCAGCATCCCAGAGAGAAATTAACATGAAATCATATCGCTGCGCTGTCCCTGGAATACCAACCTAAACTACACCGGGTTGTAGCCTTCACCGGAGTCAAAAATTGATTGTTTTTGTTCATTTTATAAAACATAGAAAGTTTTTCCATCACGTCTGGAGCAGTGAGAAAATTAAATGCCCGTGATTTAAAGTGCAATTCAACAGTCAACATCCCCCTTTGCCGACACGAAGTAAACCGAGAGTTACGCCAACTCTTGTTATGTCATCATCAGTAAGAACAAAAAATGTGTTCCTCATTAGGACAGAAAACAATAAACACGCAGTACCCAAAGTAAAAGAGCCACACTCACCCAGCTAACGCGCAGAGTAGAAAAACAGGCACTCGATAAACTGTAGTCCCATAATCCGATTAGTTTCGTAGCCAACTCCCCCCTCATCTCCATGGCTCTCCCCTCATGCCCTCCCTCATTTCGTTTTCGTTTGAGCAGATTAATTCCGCTCTGTCTGAAATGTTGACATCAGACATACTTTGAGATGATCATTTTAGCTAAATGGGGGCAACCCCATTGCAACCCTTTCATGAGACATTGGTCATCCTTAGAATGATTCATACTGCAAAAGCAAAGTAAAACGTCTGTGCAGTCATTCTGCGGTTTCAAATGTACATTTTCTGTTTCTTGGATGATGTGAGATCTGTCAGGAAATCCCCCTACATTACCTTAGTTCTCACTGTGAATAACTCAGACACTCGGTAGAACAGTCACAACAGTTCAGATATCCATCCTTGATTCAACCGTACAACCACTTTTCACATTTTCACACTTGTAGAACAAGCCAAGTTAAAGTAGGCCGAAAACTGACTATTGATTCACTGACTAATCCATGTTTAATAAGGTTCCATCAACTCATGATGCCAATCCAAGACAGTGGTAATTGTGCTTGTTAAATGGCCTGTGGATCTGTGTGTCTGCTTGCTAGAGGGACTCTCCTCTCTTGGTGTATCTGACCCTAATCTGTCCCTGGCCCGGCCCCAGCTGTCCTAGCCGCCCGAGGCCTATGCAACCTCTAAATCAGTCTGCAGTGTATCAGCCCATTGCTAATCAGACCCAACAGGAGTGAATGACAAGGCTGTTTAGTGTTCAGCAGGCCTGTTTTCTCCTGGCCTTCCTGATGTAGTCAAGGGCCTGATGCAGACAAACATCCAGTGGCCCTGGCTGTTTTTGTTGTTTGTGTGGCGACAGAGACAATAAGAACCTGCCTGGTTTCTGCCATATAACTTCATATGTAGCAATTCATCTTCACTCTGTGTCCTCTGTGATTCTGACCCACCTGGTCTCATATTGACTTGTGAGCCGCACCTGGAATACCCAGACAGCCAATCAGAGTAGAACCCCTGGGGGGGTAAAGGACAGGTAAACGTCTGGCCCGAGCCCATGTTCTGAGGGTCATGGGTGTGTGACAGCCAGAGAAAGGGGTGTCAATCAACAGATCAGCACCCAAAACTTTACACCTAAGCATATTCTGTGGGCCCGTGTCAATGCTCTATAGATGCCAATCATCAGTATATATATATTTTTTTTTCTATGAAGATCGTGCCTTTATAAGTAGATAAACTGACAACTAATATCTCATACTGCCTATATTCTTCATCTTTGTCAGTATTCCTCAACACAACAACAGCATCTTACCTGGGATTTAAACATGTCTATACATGCACTCTCTACCTCAAATCAAAATCAAATCAAATCAAATTTTATTTGTCACATACACATGGTTAGCAGATGTTAATGCGAGTGTAGCGAAATGCTTGTGCTTCTAGTTCCGACAATGCAGTGATAACCAACAAGTAATCTAACTAACAATTCCAAAACTACTGTCTTATACACAGTGTAAGGGGATAAGGAACATGTACATAAGGATATATGAATGAGTGATGGTACAGAGCAGCATACAGTAGATGGTATCGAGTACAGTATATACATATGAGATGAGTGTGTAGACAAAGTAAACAAAGTGGCATAGTTAAAGTGGCTAGTGATACATGTGTTACATAAGGATGCAGTCGATGATGTAGAGTACAGTATATACATATGCATATGAGATGAATAATGTAGGGTAAGTAACATTATATAAGGTAGCATTGTTTAAAGTGGCTAGTGATATATTTACATCATTTCCCATCAATTCCCATTATTAAAATGGCTGGAGTTGGGTCAGTGTCAATGACAGTGTGTTGGCAGCAGCCACTCAGTGTTAGTGGTGGCTGTTTAACAGTCTGATGGCCTTGAGATAGAAGCTGTTTTTCAGTCTCTCGGTCCCAGCTTTGATGCACCTGTACTGACCTCGCCTTCTGGATGATAGCGGGGTGAACAGGCAGTGGTTCGGGTGGTTGATGTCCTTGATGATCTTTATGGCCTTCCTGTAACAACGGGTGGTGTAGGTGTCCTGGAGGGCAGGTAGTTTGCCCCCGGTGATGCGTTGTGCAGTCCTCACTACCCTCTGGAGAGCCTTATGGTTGAGGGCGGAGCAGTTGCCGTACCAGGCGGTGATACAGCCCGCCAGGATGCTCTCGATTGTGCATCTGTAGACGTTTGTGAGTGCTTTTGGTGACAAGCCGAATTTCTTCAGCCTCCTGAGGTTGAAGAGGCGCTGCTGCGCCTTCTTCACGACGCTGTCAGTGTGAGTGGACCAATTCAGTTTGTCTGTGATGTGTATGCCGAGGAACTTAAAACTAGCTACCCTCTCCACTACTGTTCCATCGATGTGGATAGGGGGGTGTTCCCTCTGCTGTTTCCTGAAGTCCACAATCATCTCCTTAGTTTTGTTGACGTTGAGTGTGAGGTTATTTTCCTGACACCACACTCCGAGGGCCCTCACCTCCTCCCTGTAGGCCGTCTCGTCGTTGTTGGTAATCAAGCCTACCACTGTTGTGTCGTCCGCAAACTTGATGATTGAGTTGGAGGCGTGCGTGGCCACGCAGTCGTGGGTGAACAGGGAGTACAGGAGAGGGCTCAGAACGCACCCTTGTGGGGCCCCGTGTTGAGGATCAGCGGGGAGGAGATGTTGTTGCCTACCCTCACCACCTGGGGGCGGCCCGTCAGGAAGTCCAGTACCCAGTTGCACAGGGCGGGGTCGAGACCCAGGGTCTCGAGCTTGATGACGAACTTGGAGGGTACTATGGTGTTGAATGCCGAGCTGTAGTCGATGAACAGCATTCTCACATAGGTATTCCTCTTGTCCAGGTGGGTTAGGGCAGTGTGCAGTGTGGTTGAGATTGCATCGTCTGTGGACCTATTTGGGCGGTAAGCAAATTGGAGTGGGTCTAGGGTGTCAGGTAGGGTGGAGGTGATATGGTCCTTGACTAGTCTCTCAAAGCACTTCATGATGACGGAAGTGAGTGCTACGGGGCGGTAGTCGTTTAGCTCAGTTACCTTAGCTTTCTTGGGAACAGGAACAATGGTGGCCCTCTTGAAGCATGTGGGAACAGCAGACTGGTATAGGGATTGATTGAATATGTCCGTAAACACACCGGCCAGCTGGTCTGCGCATGCTCTGAGGGCGCGGCTGGGGATGCCGTCTGGGCCTGCAGCCTTGCGAGGGTTAACACGTTTAAATGTCTTACTCACCTCGGCTGCAGTGAAGGAGAGACCGCATGTTTCCGTTGCAGGCCGTGTCAGTGGCACTGTATTGTCCTCAAAGCGGGCAAAATAGTTATTTAGTCTGCCTGGGAGCAAGACATCCTGGTCCGTGACTGGGCTGGATTTCATCTTGTAGTCCGTGATTGACTGTAGACCCTGCCACAAGCGGGAATTCCTACAGACCTCTCAATGCATGTCTTTAAAACACAGAGCCTACACAACACCTTAAAGGCATAGATCCACCCAAAGTTGTTTTCAACCCTCAAAAGTGGTTCTACTTTGGAGGTCGGAAAATGTCTCAAAAAAAAAAAAGTACATATATTTCTGAGGTGAACTATCCACTAACAAGCCATCCCCTCACCTGGAATACCCTGTGCTGCAGTGTACAAAAGCCCTCTTATGACTACTTAGACACACCCTGGCATCTGTGTGGGTTTGAGTACACTGTGTGTGTGCGTTTATACAGGTCTCTGAGTTGTTTCCCCTTTTCCCATAAAGCACCAATCTGCTGCGTGTTAAGATGTTTATCAGTAGCTCTTTGACCGGCAGGTATAAGTTCATTTGCCAGAGCAGAGAACACCAGGTAGACAGGTAGACAGAAAGGAGGGAGAAAGCAAAGGAACGAGAGAGTTAGGTGGAGTGTGTTTACTGCTTCCAGTAGCATTTATTCAGGCATCTGAGTGGCAATTAACACATTCTAATCACAGAGCAAATCAAATCAAATCCCCTTCATTAACACATTCTAATCACAGAGCAAATAAAATCAAATCCCCTTCATTAACCCATTCTAATCACAGAGCAAATCAAATCAAATCCCCTTCATTAACACATTCTAATCACAGAGCAAATCAAATCAAATCCCCTTCATTAACACATTCTAATCACAGAGCAAATCAAATCAAATCCCCTTCATTAACACATTCTAATCACAGAGCAAATCAAATCAAATCAAATCCCCTTCATTAACACATTCTAATCAAGCAAATCAAATCAAATCAAACCCCTTCATTAACAAATCAAATCAAATCCCCTTCATTAACACATTCTAATCACAGAGCAAATCAAATCAAATCAAATCCCCTTCATTAACACATTCTAATCACAGAGCAAATCAAATCAAATCCCCTTCATTAACACATTCTAATCACAGAGCAAATCAAATCAAATCCCCTTCATTAACACGACCTGTTTGTATGTGTATGCACTCACTCACAGATGTGCGTATTTGTCTGACTGTGTGTTTAACATTTATTAAAAGATGGGACATGGATTCAGATACATAAGATGGGACATGGATTCAGATACATAAGATGGGACACGCATTCAGATACATAAGATGGGACACAGATTCAGATACATAAGATGGGACATGGATTCAGATACATAAGATGGGACACGGATTCAGATACATAAGATGGGACACGGATTCAGATACATAAGATGGGACACGGATTCAGATACATAAGATGGGACATGGATTCAGATACATAAGATGGGACATGGATTCAGATACATAAGATGGGATGGGACATTCAGATACATAAGATTCAGATACATAAGATGGGACATTCAGATACATAAGATGGGACATGGATTCAGATACATAAGATGATACATAAGATGGGACATGGATTCAGATACATAAGATGGGACATGGATTCAGATACATAAGATGGGACATGGATTCAGATACATAAGATGGGACATGGATTCAGATACATAAGATGGGACATGGATTCAGATACATAAGATGGGACATGGATACAGATACACAAATACAGAATGAACCAGTTCATGACAGCCATGCAGTCAGATCATAGTACATGATTATAGACAGGCAATTGACAGACAGGTCTTTGAATGAGGCCTCTGGATATGGAAGTCATCTGTCCTGGGTCCTACTCAGTGCAGTCTGATGGTCTGGAAAAGGGCAAGTCCACAATACAAAGAGACCAGTATAATTCAAGACAACATACAAAGTCAGGGAAAATGGGATACTGCTTTTAGGGGCGGTATATAGGTCGTCAATTCCAACGGTCTTTTAATGGAGGTTGATGACAGAAAAGCGGGAATTCCTGATTTCAGAAAAAAAGGACATTTCAAGAAAAATCCCATCCCTGAAGTCAGCTGGCTGCACCATTCCTCCTTGGCAGAACAAAGAAAATGAGTTGCTGTAGAGGAGAGAGACCTTACTGTATTGTTAGCTGTGACCTACCCTGACAGCATGTTGCCAGTGGACAAAAGTTGATTTCCTTACACTCTCTTCGGGTCCAACTCTTTCTTTTGTTGTTATCTTCTCTTTCTCTCCTCCTGTTCCATCTCCCTAGTTACTCCCTCTCCTCACTGAGGCCTTTGTGTTCTCTCTGGCCCTGGCCACTCGTTTCCTTCCTTTCCTTCCTTCCTACCTACTATTCTGTGATAGCGTCACCTCCCTAGAAATGTTATTTCCCAGGGACAGGCAGCAGTAAAGTAGAGGCTGCTGTTGTGCAACAAATTCTTCTCTAGGACCCCAGCCCACTAAGTCTACAAAGCTACACACAGACTGTAATTGAGGCCTATGGTGTCTTGTGCACAAGCTTCAGTCGTGAGATACCTAAGGAGCAATGAAGTGACCAGGGCCCATATCCACACAGCATCTCAGAGTATGAGTGCTGATCCAGGATCATTCTTGCCTGTATAGATCAAAATGAATATGATTATATGGACAGAAGGGATCACAGCATAAAAGGGATCATTTCAACAAAATGTTAAAAACCTGGTCACGAAAAGACATACTTTCCATGGCCCCCAGTCCCGGCGTGGAGCCCAGACTAGAGGGGGGGGTAGTTAGAAGAGGAGGGGTGCTGATGAGCCCCCTTCCTGCCCCCTCTAGCCTGCTGCTAACCAGTCCCGGAAACATAAAATCCCCCTGATCTTATTTCCTGACCTGGCTTGTAACTTAGCTGGATCACTCCACACTCACAGCATGGAAACCTCATGTTTTATACCTGTCAAGGTTACACTCTACTGCTGGTTAGTACCTATACTATTGTGTAATATGGTTACATCACTTCATTTGGGAAGATAAAGAGGAAAACCCTACTTTCCTCAACTTTGCCCTACCTATGCTAGCGTGTGTGTGTGTGTGACTTATGTTTGTGTGTTTGTAAACTTGTTCTCTGAGGGTATGTGTGTTTGTGTAAGTGTTCACTGTCAGAGGTTTGTGTGTGTGTGTACTCTGCGAGAGTTGCAGTGTGTGTGTTAGGGATTAAGAGATTCCCTAGCAGTGAGTTGTCTGCTCTTCAGGTTTGGCATCATGCTGCAGTCTGTCTCACAGCAGCCAGAGAGCCAGCCAGCCAGCCAGCCAGCCAGCCAGCCAGCCAGCCAGCCCCTCAACAGCCTCAAGGGGTGTGTGTTCCCTGTGAGATTTGCCTATGTCTATGACTTTGGCACCATGATGTGGTGTGTCTATAAGCAGCACGCCTACCCAAACCTCTCCATAACCCTGCATCTGGAGGTCAGAACCACAGATATAGAACCAGATTACCCGATCCCCAAATCCTAACCTTAACCAATAGGGGTAACCTTCACCAAGACCCTTTCCCTCACTCCATCACTGCCAAGAGCCAATTCGATCAAAGAACTCCTTTACCCAAAACAGCCAGCAGCCAATTAAATCACAGGATTGCCTAACCAATTTCTGCAAGAAGCCAATCAGATTACAGAGCTCATCAAGCGCTGCCAGGAGCAATTCAGATCACAGGGTTTATTAAGCAGCGCTGCCAACAGCCAATGGGATGACAGGGTGTTGTGAGTTAAAGGAGTTTATTACATTACCATCAGTGACAGGCTAGCCAGGGAACTAGATTAACCCAATGAAACCCTGGCACAGATTCAAGAAACACTTTGTCTGTCACGAAACCCCCATTGTAATACAGTGGCTTGCGAAAGTATTCACCCCCTTGGCATTTTTCCTATTTTGTTGCCTGGAATGACCTGGAATTAAAATAGGATTTTGGGGGGGTTTGTATCATTTGATTTACACAACATGCCTACCACTTTGAAGATGCAAAATATTCTTTCTTGTAAAGTAATAAGACAAAAAAACAGAAAACTTGAGCGTGCATAACTATTCACCCCCCCCCCCCCACCCCAAAGTCAATACTTTGTAGGGCCACCTTTTGCAGCAATTACAGCTGCAAGTCTCTTGGGGTATGTCTCTATAAGCTTGGCACAACTAGCCACTGTGATTTTTGCCCATTCTTTAAGGCAAAACTGCTCCAGTTCCACTGACGTACAGCAATCTTTAAGTCATACCACAGATTCTCAATTGGATTGAGGTCTGGGCTTTGACTAGGCCATTCCAAGACATTTAAATATTTACCCTTAAACCACTTGAGTGTTGATTTAGCAGTATGCTTAGGGTTATTGTCCTGCTGGAAGGTGAACCTCTGTCCCAGTCTCAAATCTCTTGAAGACTGAAACAGGTTTCCCTCAAGAATTTCCCTGTATTTAGCGCCATCCATCATTCCTTCAATTCTGACCAGTTTCCCAGTCGATGAAAAACATACCCACAGCATGATGCTGCCACCATCATGCTTCACTGTGGGGATAGTATTCTCGGGGCATTGAGAGGTGTTAGGTCTGCGCCAGACATAGTGTTTTCCTTGATGGCCAAAAAGCTCAATTTTAGTCTCATCTAACCAGAATACCTTCTTCCATATGTTTGGGGAATCTCCCACATGCCTTTTGGCGAACTTCAAATGTGTTTATTTTTTTCTTTAACATTTTTCTTCTGGCCACTCTTCCGTAAAGCCCAGCTCTGTGGAGCGCACTGCTTAAAGTGGTCCTATGGACAAATACTCCAATCTCCGCTGTGGAGCTTTGCAGCTCCTTCATGGTTATCTTTGGCCTCTTTGTTGCCTCTCTGATTAATGCCCTCCTTGCCTGATCCGTGAGTTTTGGTGGGCGGCCCTCTGTTTGGTAGGTTTGTTTGTGGTGCCATATTCTTTAAATGTATACATTTAATAATGTATTTAATGGTGCTCCGTGGGATGTTCAAAGTTTCTGATCTTTTTTTAAAACCCAACCCTGATCTGTACTTCTCTACAACTTTGTCCCTGACCTGTTTGGAGAGCTTCTTGTGCCACTTTCTTGGTCTTCATGGTGCCACTTTCTTGCAACACCACTAAGCCCCTTGCTTAGTGGTGTTGCAGACTCTGGGACCTTTCAGAACAGGTGTATATATACTGAGATCATGTGACAGATCATGTGACACTTAAATAAAGTCCACCTGTGTGCAATCTAACTAATTATGTGACTTCTGAAGGGAATTGATTGCACCAGATCTTATTTAGGGGCTTAATAGCAAAGGGGGTGAATACATATGCACACACCACTTTTCCAATTAAGAATTTTTAGTAATTTTTTGCAACAAGTAATTTTTTTCATTTCACTTTGGACTATTTTGTGTATGTCCATTACATGGAATCCAAATAAAAATACATTTAAAATTACAGGTTGTAATGAAACAAAATAGGAAAAATGCCAAGGAGGGTGAATACTTTTGCAAGGCAACCTAGGCTGCTTCATGCTAGAGAGATGATTTTACTATGCTGCAAGCAGTAAACTGGTATATGCAATGAGAGTTCTCGATACATTGTCAGACATAGATGTCAATTCCTTGTAATATTTCCTCATCCTACATGACGACTGTATGGGAAAGAAAAAGTGAGAGATTAGTCTGTTTTCACTATCACACACAGGCAATCTTCTGTGTATTAAAGCATGTGCTACTGTGTACCAGTGTGTGTGTTAGCTTTGATCAGATGATCTGGGGGCTCTCTCACTTATCAGTGTCTGTTCTATTGTCGAGAGGACCACTGATACGAACACTGTATCTCCATTTCACAAGAGCTGACAATCTCTCTGTCTCAGAACCTTTCACAGAATATGCCAAGTGGAAAGTGAACGGAACAGGCACTTGAGCGATAAGTCATGAGCATGACAAATTAACTATCGACTAACCTGTCAGGACAGGAGCGAGTGTCCTTGGAAACAGTGATACTAACTTACATACAGTAGCCTTCCATGTAATATCACAGCAACTCTCAATAAGATATGGACCAAATTCAATGACCTTGAGAGCATTCTGTTTGGGATATAATTCAAGCACTGGCTATTATTTATTATTATTGTCAAAATCTGAGCATTAATAGAGAAGAAAATCACTGATCCTGAATTCATGTTGATTTAGAGAATGTATTTGTAGAGTAAGTAGTAAACCCTTTTTTCCTGCTATGCTCTGTTTCTTCCTTCTCCTCTTCCCTATCGTCTCTCCTTCTCCTCTTCCCTATCGTCTCTCTCCCTCTCCTCTTCCCTATCGTCTCTCTCCTTCTCCTCTTCCCTATCGTCTCTCTCCCTCTCCTCTTCCCTATCGTCTCTCTCCTTCTCCTCTTCCCTATCGTCTCTCTCCTTTCGTCTCTCTCCTTCTCCTCTTCCCTATCGTCTCTCTCCTTTCGTCTCTCTCCTTCTCCTCTTCCCTATCGTCTCTCTCCCTCTCCTCTTCCCTATCGTCTCTCTCCCTCTCCTCTTCCCTATCGTCACTCTCCCTCTCCTCTTCCCTATCGTCTCTCTCCCTCTCCTCTTCCCTATCGTCTCTCTCCCTCTCCTCTTCCCTATCGTCTCTCTCCCTCTCCTCTTCCCTATCGTCTCTCTCCCTCTCCTCTTCCCTAACGTCTCTCTCCATCTTCTCTTCCCTATCGTCTCTCTCCCTCTCCTCTTCCCTATCGTCTCTCTCCTTCTCTTCCCTATCGTCTCTCTCCCTCTCCTCTTCCCTATCGTCTCTCTCCCTCTCCTCTTCCCTATCGTCTCTCTCCCTCTCCTCTTCCCTATCGTCTCTCTCCTTCTCCTCTTCCCTATCGTCTCTCTCCTTCTCCTCTTCCCTATCGTCTCTCTCCCTCTCCTCTTCCCTATCGTCTCTCTCCCTCTCCTCTTCCCTATCGTCTCTCTCCCTCTCCTCTTCCCTATCGTCTCTCTCCTTCTCCTCTTCCCTATCGTCTCTCTCCCTCTCCTCTTCCCTATCGTCTCTCTCCCTCTCCTCTTCCCTATCGTCTCTCTCCTTCTCCTCTTCCCTATCGTCTCTCTCCCTCTCCTCTTCCCTATCGTCTCTCTCCCTCTCCTCTTCCCTATCGTCTCTCTCCTTCTCCTCTTCCCTATCGTCTCTCTCCTTCTCTTCTTCCCTATCTCTCTCCCTCTCCTCTTCCCTATCGTCTCTCTCCCTCTCCTCTTCCCTATCGTCTCTCTCCCTCTCCTCTTCCCTATCGTCTCTCTCCCTCTCCTCTTCCCTATCGTCTCTCTCCCTCTCCTCTTCCCTATCGTCTCTCTCTCTCCTCCCTCTCTCTCCCTCTTCTTCCTATCGTCTCTCTCCCTCTCCTCTTCCCTATCGTCTCTCTCCCTCTCCTCTTCCCTATCGTCTCTCTCCTTCTCCTCTTCCCTATCGTCTCTCTCTCCTCTTCCCTATCGTCTCTCTCCTCTCTTCCCTATCGTCTCTCCCCTCTCCTCTTCCCTATCGTCTCTCTCCCTCTCCTCTTCCCTATCGTCTCTCTCCCTCTCCTCTTCCCTATCGTCTCTCTCCTTCTCCTCTTCCCTATCGTCTCTCTCCTTCTCCTCTTCCCTATCGTCTCTCTCCCTCTCCTCTTCCCTATCGTCTCTCTCCCTCTCCTCTTCCCTATCGTCTCTCTCCCTCTCCTCTTCCCTATCGTCTCTCTCCCTTCTCCTCTTCCCTATCGTCTCTCTCCCTCTCCTCTTCCCTATCGTCTCTCTCCCTCTCCTCTTCCCTATTGTCTCTCTCCTTCTCCTCTTCCCTATCGTCTCTCTCCTTCCTCCTCTTCCCTATCGTCTCTCTCCCTCTCCTCTTCCCTATCGTCTCTCTCCTTCTCCTCTTCCCTATCGTCTCTCTCCCTCTCCTCTTCCCTATCGTCTCTCTCCTTCTCCTCTTCCCTATCGTCTCTCTCCCTCTCCTCTTCCCTATCGTCTCTCTCCTTCTCCTCTTCCCTTCCCTATCGTCTCTCCTTCTCCTCTTCCCTATCGTCTCTCTCCCTCTCCTCTTCCCTATCGTCTCTCTCCCTCTCCTCTTCCCTATCGTCTCTCTCCCTCTCCTCTTCCCTATCGTCTCTCTCCTTCTCCTCTTCCCTATCGTCTCTCTCTCCTTTCCCTATCGTCTCTCTCCTTCTCCTCTTCCCTATCGTCTCTCTCCCTCTCCTCTTCCCTATCGTCTCTCTCCCTCTCCTCTTCCCTATCGTCTCTCTCTCTCCTCTCCTCTTCCCTATCGTCTCTCTCCTTCTCCTCTTCCCTATCGTCTCTCTCCCTCTCCTCTTCCCTATCGTCTCTCTCCCTCTCCTCTTCCCTATCGTCTCTCTCCTTCTCCTCTTCCCTATCGTCTCTCTCCCTCTCCTCTTCCCTATCGTCTCTCTCCCTCTCCTCTTCCCTATCGTCTCTCTCCTTCTCCTCTTCCCTATCGTCTCTCTCCTTTCGTCTCTCTCCTTCTCCTCTTCCCTATCGTCTCTCTCCCTCTCCTCTTCCCTATCGTCTCTCTCCCTCTCCTCTTCCCTATCGTCTCTCTCCCTCTCCTCTTCCCTATCGTCTCTCTCCCTCTCCTCTTCCCTATCGTCTCTCTCCCTCTCCTCTTCCCTATCGTCTCTCTCCCTCTCCTCTTCCCTATCGTCTCTCTCCCTCTCCTCTTCCCTAACGTCTCTCTCCTTCTCTTCCCTATCGTCTCTCTCCCTCTCCTCTTCCCTATCGTCTCTCTCCTTCTCTTCCCTATCGTCTCTCTCCCTCTCCTCTTCCTATCGTCTCTCTCCCTCTCCTCTTCCCTATCGTCTCTCTCCCTCTCCTCTTCCCTATCGTCTCTCTCCTTCTCCTCTTCCCTATCGTCTCTCTCCTTCTCCTCTTCCCTATCGTCTCTCTCCCTCTCCTCTTCCCTATCGTCTCTCTCCCTCTCCTCTTCCCTATCGTCTCTCTCCTCTCCCTCTTCCCTATCGTCTCTCTCCTTCTCCTCTTCCCTATCGTCTCTCTCCCTCTCCTCTTCCCTATCGTCTCTCTCCCTCTCCTCTTCCCTATCGTCTCTCTCCTTCTCCTCTTCCCTATCGTCTCTCTCCCTCTCCTCTTCCCTATCGTCTCTCTCCCTCTCCTCTTCCCTATCGTCTCTCTCCCTCTCCTCTTCCCTATCGTCTCTCTCCCTCTCCTCTTCCCTATCGTCTCTCTCCTTCTCCTCTTCCCTATCGTCTCTCTCCCTCTCCTCTTCCCTATCGTCTCTCTCCTTCTCCTCTTCCCTATCGTCTCTCTCCTTCTCCTCTTCCCTATCGTCTCTCTCCCTCTCCTCTTCCCTATCGTCTCTCTCCCTCTCCTCTTCCCTATCGTCTCTCTCCCTCTCCTCTTCCCTATCGTCTCTCTCCCTCTCCTCTTCCCTATCGTCTCTCTCCTTCTCCTCTTCCCTATCGTCTCTCTCCTTCTCCTCTTCCCTATCGTCTCTCTCCTTCTCCTCTTCCCTATCGTCTCTCTCCTTCTCTTCCCTATCGTCTCTCTCCCTCTCCTCTTCCCTATCGTCTCTCTCCCTCTCCCTCTTCCCTCTCCTCGTCTCTCCCCTCTCCTCTTCCCTATCGTCTCTCTCCCTCTCCTCTTCCCTATCGTCTCTCTCCCTCTCCTCTTCCCTATCGTCTCTCTCCCTCTCCTCTTCCCTATCGTCTCTCTCCCTCTCCTCTTCCCTATCGTCTCTCTCCCTCTCCTCTTCCCTATCGTCTCTCTCCTTCTCCTCTTCCCTATCGTCTCTCTCCTTCTCCTCTTCCCTATCATCTCTCTCCTTCTCCTCTTCCCTATCGTCTCTCTCCTTCTCCTCTTCCCTATCGTCTCTCTCCCTCTCCTCTTCCCTATCGTCTCTCTCCCTCTCCTCTTCCCTATCGTCTCTCTCCTCTCCTCTTCCCTATCGTCTCTCTCCTTCTCCTCTTCCCTATCGTCTCTCTCCTTCTCCTCTTCCCTATCGTCTCTCTCCTCTCCTCTTCCCTATCGTCTCTCTCCCTCTCCTCTTCCCTATCGTCTCTCTCCCTCTCCTCTTCCCTCGTCTCTCTCCCTATCGTCTCTCTCCCTCTCTCTTCCCTATCGTCTCTCTCCTCTCCTCTTCCCTATCGTCTCTCTCCCTCTCCTCTTCCCTATCGTCTCTCTCCCTCTCCTCTTCCCTATCGTCTCTCTCCCTCTCCTCTTCCCTATCGTCTCTCTCCCTCTCCTCTTCCCTATCGTCTCTCTCCTTCCTCTTCCCTATCGTCTCTCTCCGTCTCTCCTCTTCCCTATCGTCTCTCTCCTCCCTTCCCTATCGTCTCTCTCCCTCTCCTCTTCCCTATCGTCTCTCTCCCTCTCCTCTTCCCTATCGTCTCTCTCCTCTCCTCTTCCCTATCGTCTCTCTCCTTCTCCTCTTCCCTATCGTCTCTCTCCTTCTCCTCTTCCCTATCGTCTCTCTCCCTCTCCTCTTCCCTATCGTCTCTCTCCTCTCCTCTTCCCTATCGTCTCTCTCCCTCTCCTCTTCCCTATCGTCTCTCTTCCCTCTTCCCTATCGTCTCTCTCCCTCTCCTCTTCCCTATCGTCTCTCTCCTCTCCTCTTCCCTATCGTTTCTCTCCTTCTCCTCTTCCCTATCGTCTCTCTCCCTCTCCTCTTCCCTATCGTCTCTCTCCCTCTCCTCTTCCCTATCGTCTCTCTCCCTCTCCTCTTCCCTATCGTCTCTCTCCCTCTCCTCTTCCCTATCGTCTCTCTCCTTCTCCTCTTCCCTATCGTCTCTCCCCTCTCCTCTTCCCCTATCGTCTCTCCCCTCTCCTCTTCCCTATCGTCTCTCTCCCTCTCCTCTTCCCTATCGTCTCTCTCCCTCTCCTCTTCCCTATCGTCTCTCTCCCTCTCCTCTTCCCTATCGTCTCTCTCCCTCTCCTCTTCCCTATCGTCTCTCTCCCTCTCCTCTTCCCTATCGTCTCTCTCCTTCTCCTCTTCCCTATCGTCTCTCTCCTTCTCCTCTTCCCTATCGTCTCTCTCCTTCTCCTCTTCCCTATCGTCTCTCTCCTTCCTCTTCCCTATCGTCTCTCTCCCTCTCCTCTTCCCTCCTCTCTCCTCCCTATCGTCTCTCTCCCTCTCCTCTTCCCTATCGTCTCTCTCCCTCTCCTCTTCCCTATCGTCTCTCTCCCTCTCCTCTTCCCTATCGTCTCTCTCCCTCTCCTCTTCCCTATCGTCTCTCTCCCTCTCCTCTTCCCTATCGTCTCTCTCCTCCTCTCTCCTCTTCCCTATCGTCTCTCTCCTTCTCCTCTTCCCTATCGTCTCTCTCCTTCTCCTCTTCCCTATCATCTCTCTCCCTTCTCCTCTTCCCTATCCTCTTCCCTCTCCTCTTCCCTATCGTCTCTCTCCCTCTCCTCTTCCCTATCGTCTCTCTCCCTCTCCTCTTCCCTATCGTCTCTCTCCCTCTCCTCTTCCCTATCGTCTCTCTCCTCTCCTCTTCCCTATCGTCTCTCTCCTTCTCCTCTTCCCTATCGTCTCTCTCCTTCTCTCTTCCCTATCGTCTCTCTCCTCTCCTCTTCCCTATCGTCTCTCTCCCTCTCCTCTTCCCTATCGTCTCTCTCCTCTTCCCTATCGTCTCTTCCCTTCCCTATCGTCTCTCTCCCTCTCCTCTTCCCTATCGTCTCTCTCCCTCTCCTCTTCCCTATCGTCTCTCTCCCTCTCCTCCTCTTCCCTATCGTCTCTCTCCCCTCTCCTCTTCCCTATCGTCTCTCTCCCTCTCCTCTTCCCTATCGTCTCTCTCCCTCTCCTCTTCCCTATCGTCTCTCTCCTTCTCCTCTTCCCTATCGTCTCTCTCCTCTCCTCTTCCCTATCGTCTCTCTCCTTCTCCTCTTCCCTATCGTCTCTCTCCCTCTCCTCTTCCCTATCGTCTCTCTCCCTCTCCTCTTCCCTATCGTCTCTCTCCCTCTCCTCTTCCCTATCGTCTCTCTCCCTCTCCTCTTCCCTATCGTCTCTCTCCCTCTCCTCTTCCCTATCGTCTCTCTCCCTCTCCTCTTCCCTATCGTCTCTCTCCCTCTCCTCTTCCCTATCGTCTCTCTCCCTCTCCTCTTCCCTATCGTCTCTCTCCCTCTCCTCTTCCCTATCGTCTCTCTCCCTCTCCTCTTCCCTTCCTATCGTCTCTCTCCTTCTCCTCTTCCCTATCGTCTCTCTCCTTCTCCTCTTCCCTATCGTCTCTCCCTCTCCTCTTCCCTATCGTCTCTCTCCTTCTCCTCTTCCCTATCGTCTCTCTCCTTCTCCTCTTCCCTATCGTCTCTCTCCCTCTCCTCTTCCCTATCGTCTCTCTCCCTCTCCTCTTCCCTATCGTCTCTCTCCTTCTCTTCCCTATCGTCTCTCTCCCTCTCCTCTTCCCTATCGTCTCTCTCCTCTCCTCTTCCCTATCGTCTCTCTCCTCTCTCTTCCCTATCGTCTCTCTCCCTCTCCTCTTCCCTATCGTCTCTCTCCCTCTCCTCTTCCCTCTCTCGTCTCTCTCCTTCCCTCCTCTTCCCTATCCTCTTCCCTCTCCTCTCTCCTCTTCCCTATCGTCTCTCTCCCTCTCCTCTTCCCTATCGTCTCTCTCCTTCTCCTCTTCCCTATCGTCTCTCTCCCTCTCCCTCTTCCCTATCGTCTCTCTCCCTCTCCTCTTCCCTATCGTCTTCCCCTCTCCTCTTCCCTATCGTCTCTCTCCCTCTCCTCTTCCCTATCGTCTCTCCCTCCCTCTCCTCTTCCCCCTCTCCTCTTCCCTATCGTCTCTCTCCCTCTCCTCTTCCCTATCGTCTCTCTCCCTCTCCTCTTCCCTATCGTCTCTCTCCCTCTCCTCTTCCCTATCGTCTCTCTCCTTCTCCTCTTCCCTATCGTCTCTCTCCTCTCCTCTTCCCTATCGTCTCTCTCCTTCTCCTCTTCCCTATCGTCTCTCTCCTCTCCTCTTCCCTATCGTCTCTCTCCTTCTCCTCTTCCCTATCGTCTCTCTCCTTCTCCTCTTCCCTATCGTCTCTCTCCCTCTCCTCTTCCCTATCGTCTCTCTCCCTCTCCTCTTCCCTATCGTCTCTCTCCCTCTCCTCTTCCCTATCGTCTCTCTCCCTCTTCCCTCGTCTCTTCCCTTCCCTATCGTCTCTCTCCCTCTCCTCTTCCCTATCGTCTCTCTCCCTCTCCTCTTCCCTTCCCTCTCTCTCTCCTCTCCTCTTCCCTATCGTCTCTCTCCCTCTCCTCTTCCCTATCGTCTCTCTCCTCTCCTCTTCCCTATCGTCTCTCTCCCTCTCCTCTTCCCTATCGTCTCTCTCCCTCTCCTCTTCCCTATCGTCTCTCTCCCTCTCCTCTTCCCTATCGTCTCTCTCCCTCTCCTCTTCCCTATCGTCTCTCTCCCTCTCCTCTTCCCTATCGTCTCTCTCCTTCTCCTCTTCCCTATCGTCTCTCTCCTTCCTCTTCCCTATCGTCTCTCTCCCTCTCCTCTTCCCTATCGTCTCTCTCCTCTCCTCTTCCCTATCGTCTCTCTCCTCTCCTCTTCCCTATCGTCTCTCCTCTCCTCTCCTCTTCCCTATCGTCTCTCTCCCTCTCCTCTTCCCTATCGTCTCTCTCCTCTCCTCTTCCCTATCGTCTCTCTCCCTCTCCTCTTCCCTATCGTCTCTCTCCTTCCCTCCTCTTCCCTATCGTCTCTCTCCTTCTCCTCTTCCCCTATCGTCTCTCTCCTTCTCCTCTTCCCTATCGTCTCCTATCGTCTCTCCTTCTCCTCTTCCCTCTTCCCTATCGTCTCTCTCCCTCTCCTCTTCCCTATCGTCTCTCTCCTCTCCTCTTCCCTATCGTCTCTCTCCCTCTCCTCTTCCCTATCGTCTCTCTCCCTCTCCTCTTCCCTATCGTCTCTCTCCCTCTCCTCTTCCCTATCGTCTCTCTCCCTCTCCTCTTCCCTATCGTCTCTCTCCCTCTCCTCTTCCCTATCGTCTCTCTCCCTCTCCTCTTCCCTATCGTCTCTCTCCCTCTCCTCTTCCCTATCGTCTCTCTCCTCTCCTCTTCCCTATCGTCTCTCTCCCTCTCCTCTTCCCTATCGTCTCTCTCCCTCTCCTCTTCCCTATCGTCTCTCTCCCTCTCCTCTTCCCTATCGTCTCTCTCCCTCTCCTCTTCCCTATCGTCTCTCTCCTTCTCCTCTTCCCTATCGTCTCTCTCCTTCTCCTCTTCCCTATCGTCTCTCTCCTTCTCCTCTTCCCTATCGTCTCTCTCCCTCTCCTCTTCCCTATCGTCTCTCTCCCTCTCCTCTTCCCTATCGTCTCTCTCCTTCTCCTCTTCCCTATCGTCTCTCTCCTCTCCTCTTCCCTATCGTCTCTCTCCCTCTCCTCTTCCCTCCCTCTCCTCTTCTCGTCCTCTCTCCTCTTCCCTATCGTCTCTCTCCCTCTCCTCTTCCCTATCGTCTCTCTCCCTCTCCTCTTCCCTATCGTCTCTCTCCCTCTCCTCTTCCCTATCGTCTCTCTCCTCTCCTCTTCCCTATCGTCTCTCTCCCTCTCCTCTTCCCTATCGTCTCTCTCCCTCTCCTCTTCCCTATCGTCTCTCTCCCTCTCCTCTTCCCTATCGTCTCTCTCCCTCTCCTCTTCCCTATCGTCTCTCTCCCTTCTCCTCTTCCCTATCGTCTCTCTCCTCTCCTCTTCCCTCGTCTCTCCTCCCTCTTCCCTATCGTCTCTCTCCCTCTCCTCTTCCCTATCGTCTCTCTCCCTCTCCTCTTCCCTATCGTCTCTCTCCTTCTCCTCTTCCCTATCGTCTCTCTCCTTCTCCTCTTCCCTATCGTCTCTCTCCTTCTCTTCCCTATCGTCTCTCTCCCTCTCCTCTTCCCTATCGTCTCTCTCCCTCTCCTCTTCCCTATCGTCTCTCTCCCTCTCCTCTTCCCTATCGTCTCTCTCCCTCTCCTCTTCCCTATCGTCTCTCTCCTCCTCTTCCCTATCGTCTCTCTCCCTCTCCTCTTCCCTATCGTCTCTCTCCCTCTCCTCTTCCCTATCGTCTCTCTCCCTCTCCTCTTCCCTATCGTCTCTCTCCCTCTCCTCTTCCCTATCGTCTCTCTCCCTCTCCTCTTCCCTATCGTCTCTCTCCCTCTCCTCTTCCCTATCGTCTCTCTCCCTCTCCTCTTCCCTATCGTCTCTCTCCCTCTCCTCTTCCCTATCGTCTCTCTCCCTCTCCTCTTCCCTATCGTCTCTCTCCCTCTCCTCTTCCCTATCGTCTCTCTCCCTCTCCTCTTCCCTATCGTCTCTCTCCTTCTCCTCTTCCCTATCGTCTCTCTCCTCTTCCCTCTCCTCTTCCCTATCGTCTCTCTCCCTCTCCTCTTCCCTATCGTCTCTCTCCCTCTCCTCTTCCCTATCGTCTCTCTCCCTCTCCTCTTCCCTATCGTCTCTCTCCTCTCCTCTTCCCTATCGTCTCTCTCCCTCTCCTCTTCCCTATCGTCTCTCTCCCTCTCCTCTTCCCTATCGTCTCTCTCCTCCCTCTTCCCTATCGTCTCTCCCTCCTCTTCCCTATCGTCTCTCTCCCTCTCCTCTTCCCTATCGTCTCTCTCCCTCTCCTCTTCCCTATCGTCTCTCTCCCTCTCCTCTTCCCTATCGTCTCTCTCCCTCTCCTCTTCCCTATCGTCTCTCTCCCTCTCCTCTTCCCTATCGTCTCTCTCCCTCTCCTCTTCCCTATCGTCTCTCTCCTCTCCTCTTCCCTCCTCTTCCCTCCTCTTCCCTCCTCTTCCCTATCGTCTCTCCCCTCTCCTCTTCCCTATCGTCTCTCTCCCTCTCCTCTTCCCTATCGTCTCTCTCCCTCTCCTCTTCCCTATCGTCTCTCTCCCTCTCCTCTTCCCTATCGTCTCTCTCCCTCCTCTTCCCTATCGTCTCTCCCTCTCCTCTTCCCTATCGTCTCTCTCCCTCTCCTCTTCCCTATCGTCTCTCTCCCTCTCCTCTTCCCTATCGTCTCTCTCCCTCTCCTCTTCCCTATCGTCTCTCTCCCTCTCCTCTTCCCTATCGTCTCTCTCCTCTCCTCTTCCCTATCGTCTCTCCCTCCTTCCCTATCTCCTCTTCCCTATCGTCTCTCTCCCTCTCCTCTTCCCTATCGTCTCTCTCCCTCTCCTCTTCCCTATCGTCTCTCTCCCTCTCCTCTTCCCTATCGTCTCTCTCCCTCTCCTCTTCCCTATCGTCTCTCTCCTTCCTCTTCCCTATCGTCTCTCTCCTTCTCCTCTTCCCTATCGTCTCTCTCCTCTCCTCTTCCCTATCGTCTCTCTCCTTCTCCTCTTCCCTATCGTCTCTCTCCTTCTCCTCTTCCCTATCGTCTCTCTCCTCTCCTCTTCCCTATCGTCTCTCTCCCTCTCCTCTTCCCTATCGTCTCTCTCCTCTCCTCTTCCCTATCGTCTCTCTCCTCTCTCCTCTTCCCTATCGTCTCTCTCCCTCTCCTCTTCCCTATCGTCTCTCTCCCTCTCCTCTTCCCTATCGTCTCTCTCCCTCTCCTCTTCCCTATCGTCTCTCTCCTTCTCCTCTTCCCTATCGTCTCTCTCCCTCTCCTCTTCCCTATCGTCTCTCTCCCTCTCCTCTTCCCTATCGTCTCTCTCCCTCTCCTCTTCCCTATCGTCTCTCTCCTTCTCCTCTTCCCTATCGTCTCTCTCCCTCTCCTCTTCCCTATCGTCTCTCTCCCTCTCCTCTTCCCTATCGTCTCTCTCCCTCTCCTCTTCCCTATCGTCTCTCTCCCTCTCCTCTTCCCTATCGTCTCTCTCCCTCTCCTCTTCCCTATCGTCTCTCTCCCTCTCCTCTTCCCTATCGTCTCTCTCCCTCTCCTCTTCCCTATCGTCTCTCTCCCTCTCCTCTTCCCTATCGTCTCTCTCCCTTCTCCTCTTCCCTATCGTCTCTCTCCCTCTCCTCTTCCCTATCGTCTCTCCCTCCTCTCCTCTTCCCTATCTTCCCTATCGTCTCTCCTCTCCCTCTTCCCTATCGTCTCTCTCCTCTCCTCTTCCCTATCGTCTCTCTCCTCTCCTCTTCCCTATCGTCTCTCTCCCTCTCCTCTTCCCTATCGTCTCTCTCCCTCTCCTCTTCCCTATCGTCTCTCTCCCTCTCCTCTTCCCTATCGTCTCTCTCCTTCTCCTCTTCCCTATCGTCTCTCTCCTTCTCCTCTTCCCTATCGTCTCTCTCCCTCTCCTCTTCCCTATCGTCTCTCTCCCTCTCCTCTTCCCTATCGTCTCTCTCCCTCTCCTCTTCCTATCGTCTCTCTCCCTCTACTCTTCCCTATCGTCTCTCTCCCTCTCCTATTCTCTCAATTTTTACCGCTGAATCATGTCTATCTGTTTGGTGGTGTAAACATGAATGCCTTGTTTTAGAACCATTTCATGCTGCTTACTATAAAATCTATGATTAGAACTATAGTATCTCTACCATCTCATGTTGAGGGTATATTCCCAATCGTCTTAGGCAGTGTTAGATAACGTAATCAGATCTTACACAATGATAGCCAATAGAATTAGGGTTAGGATATTTTAGAGGGTAGTAATGTAATGTACCATCCACAGTACAGGTGTGCTGTGAATACTACAGGTATGTTCTCGCACTATAAAACAATGAGATTACTGTACTAGGCCTGTACGGCTAATGAACAACAGGATAGATAGTATGAGAGAGGCAGAGACAGAGGGGGATGGATAGTGAGAGAGAGAGACAGACAGACAGCTACAGAGTGATAGAGAAAGTATGTGTAGGGTAGTGTACTCAGACAGGCTTCTGCAGACTGCTTAGGAAGCTGTCTATCTGGTCCTGGGGATCTCTCCGCCCAGGTGGGCCAGGTAGGGTGTACAGCCCTGAGAACAGATCAAAGGGCATCGTCGCCGCTCCACCCCCCTCATACTCTGTCAGGATTTCACACGCATACCTCAGGGCATTGATGATCTGAACACACACAGAAAAGTCAGTAAACCCCAGGTCATCAAGACAGTGAAATACTGCCTCCATGTGGTACTTATACGAACTACACCACAGTTTCTCTCTGGAGACTGACTGACATATGGGAGCCAGTCAATCACCCCTTACAGAGCGAATAACTGCATCCAGTGGATGTTGGCAAAGAAGTTCCCCAGGGCCGCAGTGTCCAGCTGCTCTGAGGGCTGACACAGACCCTTCCACTTCTGCTGCAGCTCCTCCATACTGATTGTCTCCGTGGGAATAGGCTAGAAACATACATGGAGAGAGGAGGGAGAAAAGGGGTTCAATGAGCTTGGTTCCTCTCAATTTTTCAACTACCATGGACAGTTTTAATAGGGGCAAGCTAGAGTACCAAATATGAGTGAGGAGGCCTGGTGTCATTCTGTGGGTTACTGACTATCTGTTTGTTTAGGACCTTGAGCAGGCCTGGAGTTAGTCCGGTATCTGTCTTCTGTGTGTCGACAGGCCTCTCCAGCCTCTCCTTGGTTGGTAGAATGTCTCCTTTGGACAGGGCAGAAAAGTACCTGATATAACAACAACAGATACACTTTGACGAAACCATTTCACCTTACCCTGCCCATTATCCCTGCTCAGATACTGGGTAGTTACACAGCCAATGTACGACCACCTGTACCATAAAAGCCCCGTTCTCTTGGTGGTCCTGTAGCGGGTTTTATATGTACCACAGGAGAACCCAGAAATGAAGAGCGACACCACGGTTGTCTTTTTGGCTTTTATGTTGATCTGCAATAGTATTGTGAAAAGACAAGACAGGAACACATCCGTCTCCAATGCACCATCTGACAAGCTGTTCTTTCTCTCTCTGTGTTTTCTCAGACTCAAATCACATTCATACATAAAGCCATAATGTATTGTATAAAATAATAACCAGTCCTTAATACAACAAATGTATCCTCTTAATTCTTAGACAATAGAACCATACCTGCAATAGTGTTGTGAAAATACAGGACAGGAACACATCAGTCTCCAATGCACCATCTGACAAGCTGTTCTACACAGGAGCATGAAGAAAGGTAAAACACATATCCTGTCTCACATCCCCAATACATTGCTAGGTGCTTTCAGTGTTGACAGTACCAAAATACAACTCATGTACAAAAACCCTTTAACACAAACAAGTTACAACGTGAAATCGCCTCTATCCCATTTAGACCTTAGAGAGCCAAAACTACATCTCCCATAATACAACGCCAGCACCAGTCGGCGGCCCAGCTAATCGTCTGCATCACAGAAAGGCATGCTAGCTAGCAACAGCAGCACTTTTAGCACTCGGTAAACTACACTGCTCAAAAAAATAAAGGGAACACTAAAATAACACATCCTAGATCTGAATGAATGAAATATTATTATTAAATACTTTTTTTTACATAGTTGAATGTGCTGACAACAAAATCACACAAAAATTATCAATGGAAATCAAATTTATCAACCCATGGAGGTCTGGATTTGGAGTCACACTCAACATTAAAGTGGAAAACCACACTACAGGCTGATCCAACTTTGATGTAAAACAAGTCAAAATGAGGCTCAGTAGTGTGTGTGGCCTCCACGTGCCTGTATGACCTCCCTACAATGCCTGGGCATGCTCCTGATGAGGTGGCGGATGGTCTCCTGAGGGATCTCCTCCCAGACCTGGACTAAAGCATCCGCCAACTCCTGGACAGTCTGTTGGTGGATGGAGCGAGACATGATGTCCCAGATGTGCTCAATTGGATTCAGGTCTGGGGAACGGGCGGGCCAGACCATAGCATCAATGCCTTTCTCTTGCAGGAACTGCTGACACACTCCAGCCACATGAGGTCTAGCATTGTCTTGCATGAGGAGGAACCCAGGGCCAACCGCACCAGCATATGGTCTCACAAGGGGTCTGAGGATCTCATCTCGGTACCTAATGGAAGTCAGGCTACCTCTGGCGAGCACATGGAGGGCTGTGCGGCCCCCCAAAGAAATGCCACCCCACACCATGACTGACACACCGCCAAACCGGTCATGCTGGAGGATGTTGCAGGCAGCAGAACGTTCTCCACGGCGTCTCCAGACTATCACGTCTGTCACATGTGCTCAGTGTGAACCTGCTTTCATCTGTGAAGAGCACAGGGCGCCAGTGGCGAATTTGCCAATCATGCTGTTCTCTGGCAAAAGCCAAACGTCCTGCACGGTGTTGGGCTGTAAGCACAACCCCCACCTGTAGACGTCCCGCCCTCATACCACCCTCATGGAGTCTGAGACACATGCACATTTGTGGCCTGCTGGAGGTCATTTTGCAGGGCTCTGGCAGTGCTCCTCCTGCTCCTCCTTGCACAAAGGCAGAGGTAGCGGTCCTGCTGCTGGGTTGTTGCCCTCCTACGGCCTCTTCCATGTCTCCTGATGTACTGGCCTGTCTCCTGGTAGCGCCTCCATGCTCTGGACACTACGCTGACAGACACAGCAAACCTTCTTGCCACAGCTGGCATTGATGTTCCATCCTGGATGAGCTGCACTACCTGAGCCACTTGTGTGGGTTGTGGACTCCGTCTCATGCTACCACTAGAGTGAAAGCACCACCAGCATTCAAAAGTGACCAAAACATCAGCCAGGAAGCATAGGAACTGAGAAGTGGTCTGTGGTCACCACCTGCAGAACCACTCCTTTATTGGGGGTGTCTTGCTAATTGCCTATAATTTCCACCTGTTGTCTATTCCATTTGCACAACAGCATGTGAAATTTATTGTCAATCAGTGTTGCTTCCTAAGTGGACAGTTTGATTTCACAGAAGTGTGATTAACTTGGAGTTACATTGTGTTGTTTAAGTGTTCCCTTTATTTTTTTTAGCAGTGTATATTAATAACAATACAACTCTTAAGTTACACGTTTCAATAGTCTCACACTCCATATTAACATTATCTTCAGCATTAACCTTGGGATGTTTTATTTATTTGACGTTATGGACTTCTACAAAGGAGTAATCTGCAACCTTTCTCTCAGTGTTTTCTCGGACTGAGGAGAACGGGAGCTACGGGTAGTACCAGGGTGTTAGTAGGTGATGCAAGCACCCAGATGAAATAAAATACATTTAATGAAACAAAATCTGAAAATGTTAACATCATTCAGCTTCTGTAGCTGCCTACCTAACATCGGGATTGCCCCATGTTCCCCAGAGCTCAGGGAAACGGCTCGCGGTCCGCATAGACCAGGCAGTGCGGACCCCTTGCTTTCTATCCCAACCACCATCTTCAGGAGGAGCCCACCGGCACAGACGGCGAAGCAAGGCTCCACTTCCCCCGGAAGCAGACGAGGGCAATCGGCTGAAGCCTGTTGTTGTGTTGGGCCGGAACTGTGTTGGGAACTTTTGTCATGTCCCTGTCACTGTGGAGGGGGTGCCCTGCTCTGCCTTGGTGGACACTGGGTCCACAGTAACTCTGGTCAGGCCGGACATTGTGCCAGGTTGGACTCAGTGTGAGCCCACAACTGTGCAGCTCCGCACAGTCACAGGTGAGCTGGCACCCATGAAAGGGAAGGGACTAATGACTCTGACAGTAAGGGGCAGGTCTGTGTGTCATCCTGTGTGGGTGGCGGCTGCCAGTTAGACCTACACAGCCCCCCTGTCACCTACGGCTGTGTGTTACATTCCCCCAGCTACCTCCACGACACATCTCTCCGTTAGTCCGGGCCGCGCCTCCCCAACCCAGCTACACCAGATGGAAGAGGAGAGAACATTGTCTGCAGTGAGGGAGATATGGGGGAGGAACAGTGTTGGTCTTGACCCCGGGCAGCAGGAATGGTTGTGGCAGTTGCTGTTTGAATTCAGAGACAGCTTTGCGCTGAGTGAGGAAGAGGTGGGTCAGTCTCATCTGGTGCAGCATGAGATCGACACAGGTGATGCTCGACCCATCAAGATGTGTCCCCGCCGTATCCCGCTGGCACGCCAGGAGGCGGCAGACAAGGCTGTGTTGAAGATGCAGCGGGAAGACTTCATCGAGCTCTCAGACAGCCCCTGGGTGGTGCCAGTCGCCATGGTTCCTAAGAAGGGGGAGAGCTGAGGTTCTGTGCGGACTACAGGCAGCTGAATGAGGTAACCAGGAATATCGATGAGTCACTGGACCTGGTTAGGGGGTCCGCCTGGTTCTCCTCACTAGACCTCCGCAGTGGCTACTGGCAGGTGCCCCTCTCCTCAGAGACCGGAGCCAAAACTGCGTTCTCCACTAACAGAGGACACTGGCAGTTCAAGGTCCTGTGCTTCGGCCTGTGTAACGCTCCAGCTACTTTTGAGCGTTTGATGGACAGGGTGCTGGATGGCATCCCCCGACAGCGGTGTCTGGTATATCTCGATGACATCCTGGCCCATGGCAGCACCTTCCAGTCAGCCCTGGTGGCGCTTCGGCGTGTGCTTGAGCGGGTGGCTGCCGCAGGTCTGAAGCTCCACCCCGAGAAGTGTCACTTCATGAGGAGAGAGGTGTCCTTCTTGGGCCAGAGAGTGGGGAAGGAGGGGATCAGCACCATGGAGGACAAGGTGGGGGCTGTCCGAGACTTGCCCCACCCCCACCAACCAGCGTCAGCTGAAGAGCTTCCTGGACCTGGCCTCGTACTACAGGAGGTTTGTACAGGGCTTCTCAAGCGTCGCTGCTCCCCTGAACCGCCTGCTGCCGAAGGACAAGGTTTTCACTTGGACAGTGGAGTGTGAGGAGGCCTTCAACACCCTCAAACGTGCACTGATCGAGGCCCCCTTGACCTCACCTTGCCCTTTATCCTGGACACAGACGCGAGCAATGTGGGCATGGGTGGGGTGCTGGCCCAGGTGGGGCCAGAGGGGGAGAGAGTGGTGACGTACTTCAGCAAAACATTTGACAAACATGAGCGCCGCTACTGTGTCACCCGGCGGGAGCTCTTGGCTGTTGTGGCTTCCGTCAAACACTTCAAGTACTACCTGGGTGGCCTGCCCTTTACTGTAAGGACTGACCACTCTGCTCTCCAGTGGCTCATGTCTTTCAGAGAGCCAGAGGGGCAGGTGGCTCGCTGGTTGGAGGAGCTTCAGCCGTATGACTTCACAGTGGTGCACAGGGCACGCCACTCCGACGACATATCCCATCGGCCCTGTACTGCAGACAGCTGCCGCCACTGTGAGCGGAGAGAGGGACGGGAGAGAGCTGTGTGCAGAGGAGGGGGCCTGTCTGCTGTGAGCTGCAGACTGTCGACGTGGCTGAATGGGGGCAGCAGCAGGGACGGGACACAGACCTACAGCCAGTGCTACAGTGGGTAGAGGCGCAGGTGAGGCCACCATGGGAAGAGGTGACAGCGCTCTCACTCGCGACCAAAGGGTTGTGGTCAAAGTTTGAGAGACTGCGGCTGGCTGATGTTGTGCTACAGCGGGCATGGAAGGAGTCAGCTACGGGAGAGGAGAGATGGCAGGTGGTGCTCCCAAAAGCACTCCGGGAGGCTGTGCTCCAGAGTACTCATGGGGGGGTGGGGACTGGACACTTTGGGACACTCCACCGCCTCCATCAGGGCTTTCACTGGGGGCAGCACAAGATGGATGTGGAGGACTTTTGCCGCCGCTGTGAACACTGCACAGCGAGAAATGGCCCCCCAGGCCGCTCTCATGCTCAGCTCCAACGGTTCCCAGTGGGGGCTCCCATGGAGAGGGTGGGAGTGGATGTAGTTGGGCCGTTCCCCACCACAGACAGTGGAAACCACTGGGTGCTCATGGTCATGGACTATTTCACAAAATGGCCCGAGGCCTATGCTCTGCTTGACCAGGAGGCAGAGACCATTGTCGACGCCCTGACAGCGGGGATGTTCAGCAGGTTTGGAGCTGCAGAGTCCATCCACAGCGACCAAGGCAGAAACTTTGAGTCCCGTGTGTTCGCCACCATGTGTGAGAGGCTGGTTATGCACAAGATCTGCACTACCCATCTCCATCCTCAAAGTGATGGCCTTGTGGAGCGCTTCAACAAAACTCTTGGACAGCAGCTGGCCGTCGTCTCGTCCAAACACCAGCGTGACTGGAACAAGCACCTGCCTATGGTCCTCATGGCATGCCGCTCCGCTGTCCAAGACTCCACCTCCTGCACGCCTGTCCTCCTCATGCTGGGGAGAGAGAGATCCGCTCCCCTATGGAGATGGCGTTTGGTTGACCACTGGATAGCCCTCATGTTCCCCCGGGGCCGGAGTGTGCACCGGAGACTCCAGGACTGCCTGGAGACAGCCCACACCTTCGCCAGAGAGCAGCTGGTGAATGCAGGTGTGAGGCAGAAAAGGAACTACGACGTGCACACCCGGGGAAGGCACTTTGTGGCTGGGGAGCTGGTCTGGGTCTACAGCCCCCTAAGAAAAAAAGGCAGATGCCCCAAGTTGGACAGTCACTGGGTGGGACCCTGCAGCGTCCTGGAGAGGGGAGGTTGTTTACCGGGTGCAGCTCCCTCCCAGGGGGAGAAAGGTGGCACTGCACTGGGACAGGTTAGCCCCATACAGAGGGGCCTCTTCTCCCCAAACCCCAGGGACCCCACAATTCCCCTCTCTGGAAAATGACATTCTCCAGGAATCCACCCCCAGGTGCTCCAGACAAGGCTCCAGACAACCCACTCCCCCCGGTCTCCCTCCGTGTCACCGCGTGGTTCCCCGGAGCCATGGACTGTATTCCCCATTTCTTCTTCATTGTCCCCCATATCCATGCCTTCATCCCCTGGGTCCCAGAGGGGCAGCCCCCTGCGACGGATGGAGCCCCGTTTCACATCTGGACACTGCGACCATCACGGCCACGCAGGCAATGGAGACCTCCGGGTCGCTTCAGAGACTTTATTTGTTCCCTCGGGACGAGGGATTTTGTGGTGGGGGGTAGTGACCCGCACAGACAGCTGTGTGTTATGTGTTAGGCTAATTAGTGGGTTGTGTTATACCAGTGTTCGCGGGGTCCGACATGCCAATCAACCTGCTATCTGCCAATCACGGGAATGCCTGGAATGTTCTGATGCCGGGCATCCTGGCAGTTGGCGGAGTGGCGTGTCGAAGGGGGCTGGGCAGGGGGATGGAGCATTGGAAGTTAAGACCAGGTTTAGCCATTGTTCTCTCTTACGTCTGGCCTTCACAAGAGAAGGTCAGTTGGTTATCTTTCTTTTATTTGGCGTGGGCTACAGCCAAACAGTAGCCTGTGTAAATTGGGGTTAATAAACCCTCAATTCATAAACTCAAGCCTCAGTCTGGACAATTGTTGCTTTATGATCTAGTCAGGTCATTACAAAATATAAGCTAGTATAAATAGTACTAACTAGTGCACGGTCTTAGCTAGTCACGTTTAGCAGACATACAACACGGCTAACCAAGTCATGTAATCAGTTTAGTTACTATAAAAATGGAATCAAATCTCTTGGTGGCAAAAAAACAATAGAAAAATAGCCAAATTACATAAATTGATTTGATTTGGTTTAGAGATGGACAACCCGATTTTCATTGCATAGTAACCCCAAACGTTTTCCCTCAAGGTCACATAGCAACAGTAACGATGATTGGACCAGAAAGGTGACATGTATTGCCGCAAAATATTTGTTCAACCGCCAGGTGGCATTGTCAACAGGCAAACAGCAGATTATCTTTCCAAACACTTGATACATGTCCTCTGCTCATAAAAGAAACATTTCAACAAAAACATACAAAGGAAAATCATCAACATCAGGAATTTTATTATTAAACTGATGTTTGAAAATACAGGTTTACACGTATCAACTCAAATGAATAGAACAGGATGACATCACTATTTGGTAACAGAGAGAATCAGAATAGACAACGGAAAAGCACAGACCGTAATACCCTCATCATCCACCAGCCCTAAAACAACACCACGGTCTATTGACACACACACACTGCATAAATTCACACTTGACAGGAAATGTACGTATGTGTTTGCATGTTTGGGGTGTTCTGGTGCCCTAATTTGAGGCTGTGTGGGACATTCAGCACAGCCAGTTCTCTCCCTTGCATGCATCCTTACACACACAACAAACACTTACAAAGAGTATAAAATTAAAACTCTACAAAAACTAAGCAATCATGATGAAACAATAATGAGGACATTTAAAAAGAACAAAACACAGGTTATGAACCTTATCCAAATGTGCTGATCTTTTTTTATGCTCGAGGACTCCCTCTCCTCATTCCCTCCACCCTGGTCCTGCATAACCCCCTCCCTCAAACCCTCTGCTCCCCTTCAGGTATAAAAATAAAGATCTGGGACAGACTGTTACACCCCGACCTCCCCTGGACAGCTCTAGAAGTCACCCTTAGGCACAGGTCTAGAATAAACGTACCCTCCCAAATCCACCTACATGGACTGTGACCCATTAAACAACCTTGGACAGTTCTGGAAGTCACAGATCTAGCATCAGCTTACCCTCCCCAAATCCTAACCGTTCCCATTGCCCCTCTATCTCTTGCCCCTCTTGTTTCCCACCGGGGGCTTCTTGAGCTGCAGCAGTGGCCCTCCAGTGCCGAAGCCCGCGGCGGGAGGGTTGGACACGCCAAACGTCAGGCCTGCAGACGCGTTGAGGCCGGGGCTACTGAAGTTAAACCCTGAACTACTGTTGCTTCCAAAACCTGGAGAGAAGGAGATAGGAGAAACAGAAGAGGACATGAGTTATTCAAATAATGAGTATGCTCACAGGGAGTGTGTGTGTGTCTGCTAAAACACCCTCCAGAGAGCTTGCACAAGGAGGTAAGGTGTGTGTGTGTACCTGCACTCAGGCTCCCTCCCGAGGGCTTGCTGGCAGAGGAGAAACCAAATGAGGAGCCCCCCGTCGCTACCCCCCCGAAACCTGGACCCCCACCAAACACTGCAGGGGAGAGAGATTGAGGGAGCCAAGCTTTAGGGACACACACACTCACTATGCTGCTACTACATGAGGGAGAGAGCTTAGCTTCATGGATACACCACACACACACACACACACACACACACAACTACTGCAAGAGTGAGAGAAAGAACAGTAGCTAAGCCTCTGTCATGGCTCTCACAAACGGTATAGTAGAAGTAACTGTCTCCAATGACGAGAGTAAAGCATAGATACCCACTACATACCACAGCTACAGGCAAACTGTTTCAGCCCTAGATAGTGAAGAGCTTAACTCACACCACATACATTCCTAACACTGCCAACAGTCTTCCACACACAAGGAGGGGGATAAATGGAGGTTGCGAGTGAGATCTAAAGAAAGCAACACAGTGAGAAAGATACATAGTAGCGATGGATGAGGAAGAGAAAAAGACTAGATGTAAAAAGAGAGGTAGTACCTCCGAGACCTGAGGTGCCCAAGCTAGAGCCCACTCCCAAGGCAAAGGGGTTTCCCAAGCCAGACCCCAGGGACACCTGGCTCCCTGAGACAGAGAGAGCACACAGCTTACTCCTCTGGACTAGGGAGTGTCCGTTTGTGTGTGTGTGTGTTACTGAAGTCAAGTTCCCCCTCTCCTCTGCAACGCTCAGTAGTGATGTAGGCTGTGTGTGTGTGTGTGTCCACAAGAGAGTGAACAGAGCAACATGTCAGGACCCCGTGGATCAGTGGTTCTGTATCACATTCCACCAGACGACACTAGACTGTTAAGCCCAACCTCCTGTCTCATCCCAACACTAACCTTACTGCCACATCGAAGTTGTTCCCTTTGAGACAATCCCTACACATTTATACAAATACATTAGCAACTGTGGATAGATTTTCACAGATAAAATGGTCAAACAAATGTGACAGTGGTAGAAACATGTCTGCTAGTTCCTTCACTCTGAACCTCCGTGCACCTGTATCGTTTCTCAAATTGGATTTTAGAGATGCAAACTCAGCTTGGTTTTTAGCATCATCCAAAAAGTGTACTCATTAATTCTCTTAAATCCAATTGGGTGTTCAAAAATCAGTAATTTACCAGTCAAAAAGAAACAAAGACAAAGTCGCTCCTTTAAAACTGATTTATTGTCAATTTAAAGCAATACCACTTACATATAAACAGACACAGTTAAAGGACACAACCGATTGTTAATTCCTAGCCGCTATATTGCATTTCACAAGTTTTCCAAAACTATTCAAGATTCCAAGAGTGAAGGAACTAGCATGTGCTAGGAAAAATGCATCGCAAAATTATTATTAATATAAGTCTAGTTTCAAAAAGGCACACAATATTATATAGTATCATATATATGCATCATCGTCAACAACAAGCATTGGTTATATTTAGATTAAACACACCATTCTAAACAAAAGCACTCTTAACCAGAGTGAAGATGAGGGGTGTGTTCAGTGATGCGACACGTTCTGGACGTTGAAGACAGAAATGTAATGAATAGAGCTGATATGACTCCCTATTCTACAACACATTTCTATCTGAACGTTCTGTAACATCACACCCTCCTGAACAGGCCACAAAATTGGCATCTGTGTTTTTGTCCGAAAATACACCTTCCCCAGCCAATACCAGTGTTCTACAAACATCCCAGCACTTCACTGGTTCCAACTAGCTATTCCTCTGAGTCTGAACACTGTCTGAGTGGATGGACAGTCTCTCAGCCAGTAAGTCCAACCACAACTAGTAGTCATTTATTTAAGTAGGCAAGTCAGTTAAGAACAAATTCTTATTTACAATGACGGCCTACCAAAAGGCCTCCTGCAGGGACGGGGGCTGGGATAACAAATATCAGACCTTCTGACCTCATTGAACCCCTTCAAAAAGCCCCAAGACATTCATCATAGTCCTGTTAGCCAGCCCTGTCACATTAACAGGAGATTGCTATGTAGAGCAGACCACGAGTTACAGAAACCAACCACAGAGTTCCAGAACTAATTTACGTGTTCCAGTTTCACAACTATTTAGCTACTCATTCTAGAACAATCAAAGTTTCAGTGGTTCTGGAATGCTAGCGTGAAATGGAGGACAGACGGGTCAGTCCAGAGCAGCAGTTGGTTAATCTCGGAGCACAAAATGGCCGACTCTGAATAGAGAAAAATACTGATTTTTGGCACTAATGATCCAACTGGCCTTCCCAAGGCAGTCGATACGAGCAGCACGTTCACTCGGTTTCTCCCCTGTAAAACTAGTGAGTGACGTAACACCGTAGCCCTTCTATTAAATAGAATGGATTATGGAACTAAAGAGAACTAGGTTCCATCTGTACAGATAGACTGTGCGTCATCAGCCCCTCTGCCATCTATATCCTGGAGTGAGGTAGACCTGCATGGTAGACCACCTGCCAGTGTTAAGTAGTGTGTGTAGGAAATACTGATAAATCACAATCATTATCTTAGTCAAAAGGTTATTTTAGAATGCATAGTGATGAATTGAAAGTGATATGGACTGTCAGGTAGAAGTGGGTGTCTTGTCTGTGGTTAAAATGACTGTACAACGGTTATTACCGGCTGAGGCAGTCATTGTCCTGTCTACAATGCGGATACAGTCACACACACAGACAAGCACACACCTGGCCACTAGCAACCAGAGCCTGCTGTTATTGCTATTACAACTAAAGATGCTGCCGTTGTTACAAAAAGGAATGCATATGTTCAACAGTTAAAATCTTTCACTGAAATGAAAACACCCTTTTGATGCAAGACCTGTGCAGTAAATGATAATATCTTCTTTAAACACTAAGCTATACACTGTCAGATCGTCTTGAACTTTTAAAATGTCATCCTGAAATATAGGTGAAGCATGTCAATCAAAGACAAAATGACAGATGCCGAGAAAACAGACAAATCATTACACACAAGCTAGTTGGGAAGGGAGATCTGCTGGTCTAAGGCTGGTGTCTGTGTGTGAGAGAGAATGAGTGTGTGTGATTTAAGTGCTTATCAAGACTGCTACCACACAGTGAAAGCTACATTACTGCTTTATGAAAACACACAGACACAACGGTGTCCTAATCTAAACCAGTTTGTTCAGGAAAATCCTAATAATCATTTATAAAAGGTTGAGACCCCATTTCCGAACTAAACCGATTTGGACAGTTGCGTCCTAATCGAAGACACAGAGCACACTCACTTGGAACCACCACGTTACACCATCCAGACTAAGTCCATAGTAACTACCTATGATATTTTATTCAATAAAACCAAAGCAGTTAAGCTTCACAAAAAAGCACCTTCAATAAATACAGATAATCAAGAACCCATTCAATATAAATTAAGCGACTGAACCCAAAGAGAATGTAGCCTCCAAGTATTCAAAAGATTATAGTCTAGAGTGTCTGGGACAGATGAGAGCTGTGAATGAATACCCAGTGATACGAGTCCTGCCTTCCTTGTTTTTAGTCTCATCTCCAGTAATCTGAGCACTCTACACTTTTTCAATCATCTTAAAAAGCCACAGATTCACTGAGAAACTGTTAAGAGCTTCTCGTATGGAGGGAGAGACAGAGAGACAGGGAGATGAAGGGAAAGCAGAGAGCCAAGAAATGGACCCTGCTACATTGATGAACAGGCAGTTCCAACACCACCGCAGAAAGATTGCTTTGGGTCTAATGCATGTGAGGAAAAGGTCTTCTCACAGAGCAGAACCACTGGAGAAAGACAAACTGAACACGGTTTGGAACTTACTATGTTGCTTTTACATTCTCCTCTCCTTCCCTCCATTTCTCTCCCTCTTTCCAGAGAAAGAAAAGACAAACTAACCTAAAAGTTGGGCACTGGCTACATTTTTATTCTGTCCCACTTTCCTTCTCTCCCCCTACATCTCTCTCCTCCCCCCTCTCTCTGTCAGACTGAGGGGTGGTAAGGTGAAAGGTCAAAGGTGAGGGGGTCAGGGTTCTAGAACTTGAAGGCGGAGGTCAGACCTGGGCCGGGCTGCTGCTGCTGGCTCAGCGTGGCTGCCATGGCGACCGCCGCCGCATTGGGGATGCTGCTGAAGGGGGCGGGGCCAGTGGTGATGCGTGGGGCACTCTGCCACTTCTTACTGGCCACCCGCTTGGACTCGAAGACGTCCGTGGAGTCCTCCAGGAAGGCCCGGCGGTATCCCAGGTACTGCTGCTTCAGGGTCTGCAGATACCCCAGAGGAAGAACCTCAATCACTTCATTCAAAATACTCAATATTTATTTCTGTAACAAGGTGATTTCTTATAGAACAGTCAACAGTGATGTCTGTAGGACTTACCTTGACGTTCTCGTGTACTGACTGGAGCTGAGCAGCCAGAGCCACAAACGTCTGGTACAACTTCTGCATGGCCAGTGACAGATCTACACGCAATATTCAGTGAAGAGACACAGAAACACACACATAAAGACTATGCAGAAAGTCAAGAGTCTGTGTATGTAAGCATGTATGTATGTATGCATGCATGTATGCATGCATGTATGTATGGATGTATGCATGCATGTTACCCTGTGGTGTGATGTGTGATCCACTGCCCTGTGTAGTAAGGTGATTCTCCAGTTCCTCTATCTGCTGTCTGTACTGCTGCAACTGAACCTCAAACTGTTCCACTAAACACCGGAAATAACTACAGACAGAGAGAAAGAATGAGACAGGATTGAATTTATTATGGCTAAAATGCAGTACATTCATCTGTGGTTAAAAATCAAAAAGGGGTATGGTACATTATATATACACACACAAAAGTATGTGGACATTCCTTTAAATGAGTGGATACAGCCATTTCAGCCACACCCTTTGCTGACAGGTGCATCAAGCACACTGCCATGCCATCTCCATAGACAAACATTGGCAGTAGAATGGCCTTACTGAAGAGCTCTGTGACTTTCAACATGGCACCGTCATAGGATGACACCTTTCCAACAAGCCAGTTCATCAAATTTCTGGCCTGTTAGAGCTGCCTCGGTCAAATTATGTTATTGTGAAGTGGAAACGCCTAGGAGCAGCAACGGCTTAGCCGCGAAGTGGTAGGCCACGAGCTCACAGAACGGGAAAGCCAAATGCGGAAGCGTGTAAAAACTTGTCCTCGGTTGTAACACTCCCTACCGAGTTCCAAACTGCCTCTGGAAGCAACTTCAGCACAATAACTGTTTGTCGGGAGCTTCATGAAGATCACCATGCGCAATGCCAAGCATCGGCTGCAGAGGAAACGCGTTCTTTGGAGTGATGAATCATGCTTCACCATCTGGCAGTCCAACGGACAAATCTGGGTTTGGCGGAAGCCAGGAGAACGAAACCTGCCCTAATGCATAGTGCCAACTGTCAAGCTTGGTGGAGGAGGAATAAATGGTCTGGGGCTGTTTCCATGGTTCGGGCTAGGCCCCTTAGTTCCACTGAAGGGAAATCTTAACACTACAGCATATAATGACATTCTAGACGATTCTGTGCTTCCAACTTTGTGGCAACAGTTTGGGGAAGGCCCTTTTCTGTTTCAACATGACAATGTCCCTGTGCACAAAGCGAGGTCCATACAGAAATGGTTTGTCGAGATTGGTGTGGAAGAACTTGACTGGCCTACACCGAGTCCTGACCTCAACCCCATCGAACACCTTTGGGATAAATTGGCGCTTTGACTGCGAGCCAGGCCTAATCACCCAACAGTACCCGACCTCACTAATGCTCTTGTGTCTGAATGGAAGCAAGACCCACAGCAATGTTCCAACATTTAGTAGAAAGCCTTCCCAGAAGAGTGGAGGCTGTTATAGCAGCAAAGGGGGGGGACCAACTCCATATTAAGGCCCATGATTTTGGAACGAGATAGTCGACGAGCAGGTGTTCACATACTTTTGATCATGTAAGTTCAGGGGGATATAACAATGATGGTGATAGGAATACTCACTCATAGGGAGCTGTGTTGTCGTGCTGAAGTCCAGGGGGAGTCTTCTGAGTCCGCAGAGCTATGTCTGCATTCTTCAACTCCTAGACGAGGAGGGTTAGGAGAGAGGGACTATGACGTTCAGCAACAGTAAGGGCATGTGTATTTTGAGCCTTAATTCCTCAAAAGACAATGTGACATCAGCGTGTGTACCTGCGCAGTCTCCATCTTCAGTTTGTCTATAGCCAGGGCGTTTCTCTGTAGTCCCGAAGCGCTGACAGACAGCAGCTGTTTGAGACTCTTGATGTCGTCCTGAACCTTCAGCATGGCTTTAGATGACATCCTGCTGATCTCTTCGTGAACCTGCTTCTGCTCCTTCACAAACTTCCTACAGGACGGAGAACTCACAAGTCAACACAATGCATCTTCATGACCAACGATGTGCAAACAGTACTGTTAGAGCCACACACACTAACATGGGGTGTAGTTGAAGAAAAGTACTGATTTACGTACTGGAAGTTGTCTACATCCTGACAGATGACTGGAGGCAAATTTTCATCTTTCAAAGCTTTACTGTCTCTGAGAGCGAGAGGAAAGAAAAATAAACAAGGACAAGAGTCAGATATATTACCTATTATGATGACCATTATAAACAATTGGTCAAGAAATGACACTGGGACACTCATTGGTCCAGACAGCTGTCAGTCAGTAGGACTCACTGTGGGCTGGCCCCTGATGATTTGTCGCTTTTCTTCTCTGAGGAGGTGCTGAAGTCAACTCCTCCCAGTCCAAGGCTGGGGGCCGCTGACACCGCCGTGGAAGTAGAGGCCAGGGAACCTAACGTCAACCCCCCTGATCCGAGAGTGGTCTGGCCCAAACCTGAAAATATTAACAAAATAAACACACGGACACTCACAAACACAACCATGCAAATGTTAGTCTGACACCCATACAAACCTAACGCAAACCCCAGTCCTCCAAGAGTGGACTGACTCAGACCTAAGATCAACACATAATCAAAAAGGTGTTAGTCACACACACGCGCGAGACAGATCATTCATTACCTCCAAATTAAGAATGTAGTGAAAAGACAGAGATAAGAGACAGAAATGGAAAAAGATAGGTGTGATGAGACTAGAAGTCGACCGATACTGATTTTTCAACGCCGATACTGATTATTGGAGGACCCAAAAAAGCCGATACCGATTTTTAAAAAATCGCCCCGATTTTATTTATTTGTAATAATGACAATTACAACAATACTGAATGAACACTTATTTTAACTTAATATAATACATTAATAAAAATCTATTTAGCCTCAAATAAATAAATGAAACATGTTCAATTTGCTTCAAATAATGCAAAAACAAAGTCTGGAGAAGTAAAAGTGCAATATGTGCCATGTAAAAAAAGCTAACGTTTGAGTTCCTTGTTCCTTTTAACATGAGACTTCAATATTCCAAGGTAAGAGGTTTTAGGTTGTAGTTAATATAGTATTTATAGGACTATTTCTATACCATTTGTATTTCATATACCTTTGACTATTGGATGTTCTTATAGGCAAATATAGTATTGCCAGTGTAACAGTACAGCTTCCGTCCCTCTCCTCGCCCCTAACTGGGCTCGAACCAGGAACACAACGACAACAGCCACCCTCGAAGAAGCGTTACCCATCGCTCCACAAAAGCCGCAGCCCTTGCAGAGCAAGGGGAATAACTACTCCAAGTCTCAGAGCGAGTGACGTTTGAAACGCTATTAGCGCGTAGCCAGCCATTTCACATCGGTTACACCAGCCATTAGGCTGATAGGCTTGAAGTCATAAACAGCGCAGTGCTTGCGAAGAGCTGCTGGCAAAACACACGAGAGAGCTGTTTGAATGAATGCTTACGAGCCTGCTGCTGCCTACCATCGCTCAGACTTCTCTATCAAATCATAGACTTAATTATAACATAAAACACAGAAATACGAGCCTTAAGCCATTAATATGGTCAAATCCGGAAACTATCATTTCGAAACCAAAACGTTTATTATTTCAGCGAAATACGGAACCGTTCGGTATTTTATCTAACGGGTGGCATCCCCAAGTCTAAATTTTCTTGTTACATTGAACAACCTTCAATGTTATGTCATAATTATGTAAAATTATGTTGCATATACCTTGACTTTGCGTGCAATGAGCGCAAGAGAAGTGACACGATTTCACATGCTAACCTAGATTTATTTGAGCTAAATATGAAGGTTTCAAACTATATACTACTGTGTACTGATTTTTAAGAAAGGCATTGGTGTTTATGGTTAGGTACAGTTGTCCAACGATTGTGCTTTTTTTCCCCAAATGCGCTTTTGTTAAATCATCCCCCAGCGTTGCATTGATTATATGCAACGCAGGACACGCTAGATAAACTAGTAATATCATCAACCACGTGTTATAACTAGTGATTATGATTGATTGCTTGTTTCTTGTAAGATAAGTTTAATGCTAGCTAGCAAATTACCTTGGCTTAACAGGCAGTGTAACAGGCAGTCTCCTCGTGGAGTGTAACGAGAGGCAGGTGGTTATAGCGTTGGACTCGTTAACTATAAGCTTGCAAGATTGGATCCCCCGAGCTGACAAGGTGAAAATCTGTCGTTCTGCCCCTGAACAAGGCAGTTAACCCACCATTCCTAGGTCGTCATTGAAAATAAGAATGTGTTCTTTAACGTACTTGCCTAGTTAAATAAAGGTATATAAAAATATATATTTTTTTTAAATCAGCGCCCAAAAATACACTGTTATGAAAACTTGAAAATCGGCCCTAATTAAATTGGTCAACCTCTAGATGAGACCCAGAGAGAGATGTGTGTAATTAACTAACCAGTAGGATCCATGCTGGATACCAGAGAGAGACAGAGATATTTAGTTAACTAACCAGTAGTAGCCATGTTAGAGAACATACTGGAACCCAGCGATAGACCTGTGGATGGGGCTGTACTTGCGGCCACACCCCCTAGGTTGAGAGAGAATCCTGTGGCTCCTTGCTGTGGCGCAGTGGAGGTGAGGACTGAGCCTAGTGTCAGTCCTGCCCCTGTGGGGGCTGAGGAGGCTGCAGTGAGGGAGAAGGGTTGGGCCGAGGCAGAGGGTTTATTGAAGGTCATACTGAAGCCCGTGGTAGGGGCTGTAGAGGCTGCTGGGGCACCTGGGAGAGACAGCAGGTAGAGCAGGGTTAAAGGTAGACTCAAGCAGGTAGAGCAGGGTTAAAGGTAGACTCAAGCAGGTAGAGCAGGGTTAAAGGTAGACTCAAGCAGGTAGAGCAGGGTTAAAGGTAGACTCAACCATACGACATCCTCACCCACAGGCATTAACAAATGAATATGCCAAGACAGGGACTATTGTATCATCCATGTGAAGGCACAGACTGGGATAAGCCAATGGTAGCAGTGGAGGTCTTGACTGATGTGGAGCTACGTTGATAGTAAGGTCACCTAATGTAAGGCCGTGGGTGGGTGCAGGAGCACCATAACTCCATTACTACAATAGTCACCTACACCTAAATGTATGTCTGTGTATTTCTTTGTGCTTGGTGGTAGGAAACATCAAGCATGAGGCAGGTCTGCAGAGGGAAAGAGATCGACAGGCCATGTTGAAAACGTGTGTGCCTACCTGAGGCAGGAGTGTTAAAGGAGAACCCCCCAGTAGGTTTTTGTGAGAATAGTGACCCGCCCAGGCCCAGAGAAGAGGTGGTGGTGGTGGAGGCTGGGGCTGTAGCACCCAGAGCTCCACCCAGAGTAAACCCACCTGTACCTGCTGCAGCTGGGGTACTAGAGAAAGGGGTGAGAAAAAAGTGGGGGAGATAGAGGGAATAAGTACAAAACATTACATGACTTTGCAGTATGCCTCACCATATTTACAGACGTGCAATATGCCGCTGTCACAATTACAATGTATATCTGCTGAATACGAACAGTACGTAGCTATGACATGAAAGGCCGAAGTCTAAACCCTACACTGAATACAAACTTCTCTCTCATATAAACACACACACACATTATTATATATATAAAACAACTAGTTGACACACACATAATATATTAGCAGTTTGACACACTTACATCAGAGCGCTGTTTGCATGATTACTTCTACATCGATATTTAGTTAGCTACAATACATCCTGGGTAACCCTCGCTGTATCGACATATCCGCGAGATAAAGCTAACGTACGTCATCCGTACAATTCTTACCTGGCAGCGGCTCCAAACGAAAACCCTCCGCCAGCGTTGGTGGAACCGATAGACCCGGATCCGAAATTAAAGCCTGACATTTTTAAGCAACAACCAAGTTTCTAGTTAGTCAAACGTAATCTAACTGACTGTTCGCTAGCTGTTAGCTAGCTTTGAAAGGCACGAACGCCCGCGTGCAGGCCAGTGTGACTGTGGCTACGAAGTCATGGTAACGTGAAAGAAAATAAAAACATACTATTCGGCGATTTAAACTCACACGCTTAGTAACGTATACACATTTACAGCGATCTGAAAGGTAATTAATCCGTTATGCATATAGTTAAACAGCACTAAAATGTTAGCTTCCTTCTCAAAACTGTTTTTTCCGAATCCGCGCTTTACCCTCAATGTACTTTCCGGTTATTGTGGCCTGCTGGGATACTGGAGGACTTGGCAGATTGGACGGTCATATGGGGACATCTAGCGATTGCTATCATGTTTTTGAAGAAGTAAAAATTAGCTTTAATTATTTGTCAGTTTGAGAACGGGTTTTAAATACATACATGTGTCACGATGGAACGATTACAGAATATGTGCAAATAGTAATAGGTGGTGGAGTAATGCCTAACAAGAATATCCTCTACTTAGACTACTCTGAATTCGATGTCTGATGGATGGGTAAAACATTTCCCATAACGCTTGGAATCTGTACTACGTTTATTTTATTTTTTTATACATTGTTACATCATACAAAACAGAACACATGTATTAACGAGAAAATACTAAAACATACAAAAAAGATCAAGTAATAAAAAAATAAACAATCAAACAATGGAATCTGCACTACGTGGCGGTGAGGTAGAACGCCCATTGACGTCACCCATGCGGGAAGCGCTGTAGTGGATAACGGTCTCCACTAGTTACCAAAGTCACAAAGTCAAAAATGTCTATATCGTAAAAATTCATGAAACAAAAATTGGATTTTTGATGTTAATTTAAAGTTAGGGTTAGGCATAATGTTAGTAGTGTGGTTAAGGTTAGGTTTAAAATCACATTTTAAGAAGATAATTTGTAGAAATGGGCGGGGTTTATTACTTTGTGGCTGTGGTGACTAGTGACGACAGTGAATAACTAATAGCTGGCGAGCATCTACTGAAAAAAATACACAATCGTGAATACTCAACTAATGTCGGTAGAAAAGTAAAACAAGCGATCAAATAACGTCAGCTTGCCGCACCTTATAATCGATGTGCAAGCCACATCACATGTCAACTGGTTGAATCGTTGCATGCACTGACAGCTGTCAGGGAAATGGAACATATCCGAACGCCTAAGGTAAGAAAGCTAGCTAGCGCCATTCACGTTACTGTTTTTTTGTTTAGCCTCAGCAAAACATGTCAAATGCATATGATGTAGCTAGTTAACTAACTTTAGCTAGCTATAATAACTTGCTTTGCAATTACAACAACGGGTTGACAATGGTGTCCTAAAAGCTAACGTTAGGCCTGACAGATACAGGGCCAGTTAATTAGTTAGTTAGCTAGCTAACTTGTTAATATGCCCAGTCTTGTTTTGGTTCCAAGAGAAGCGGATGTTGCACGGCTGTATGAATGGCCATTACAATGGTTGTTTAGAATGGGCAAGTTGGCTCGCGCTTTGGGTGGTGATTTTAGAACTTGATAGAGAGCTTCAGGGAAGCCACTGTAGACGTTGCTAGTAATATAAAACAGTATAGGTGGAGACAACCGAGTAGGCTACACCATGAAGACAATTTTTTTTTCTGTTTTGACAACAGACTGTCTGATGTGTTGTGTGCCAGTGACCTGTTTTTCTCGCTAGCCGCCTCCTGCAGCTGCCTGTCCTCCTTGGCACAAACACGATATTAGATTTATTGTACCAGCTGGATGTTTCCAGATAATGCACTTAGTGTGACAGATCATGGGGCCACCACTACGCCAAATGAGCAAAGTGGGTTATTTTTTTGTATTTATTCTATAGTCAGAATAATGAGCTAGTTATGCAATGATTTGCTATAGTGAGTGACAGACGTCATCACAGCCGCTGTTTTCACAAAACAGGCTCAAGGCTTTCATGTTGGTGGCACTGCAGTGAAGAGCCACCTCAAAGTCCTTTTGTATTTTTTTTTATCAGTGAAGTGCCACCTGAAGGAGTGTGTCTGTTGAACTGGCACTTGTCGTGTGTGTTTGTTTTGTTCAGGTGAAAGATGGTGGGTGTGGTCGCCTGCAAGGGTGTTACCCATCTGCAGTATTTTAGGCTCTGCCCCCCTGGACCCTGTTTGAACTCTTAATTAAAACATACAGACCGTCAACTCCTGAGATTTGCTGTGGTCATGGGTCATGGGTGCACTAATCTGAATCATGCTGATATTCAAATCAAGGAAATAGGCCTTGGGACTGTGGAGCTGCAATGCAGTTGGTGAACAGGACAGTCATCAGCTTGACTTCAGGCCCGTCATCAACCTTTTCTTTCCTCCTCTGTGTGTGTGTGTGTGTCAGTCTACACAAACACACACACTCTCTTCTGTTTGCTACCAGGCCTTGACTGAGCTGACTGATCGCCATCCTGTGGCGTTGCCTAGCACCACACTGGTTGCTGGGAAACAGAGAGAGACTCAAAGAGAGGGAGAGAGAATAGGCTAGCCTATTTGTTTATCACAGATTAGAATAGTGCGGATGAAGTATATTCAGTCAAGTGTTCTAAATGCCATTAAAGTGATACAACCTACAGGGTGTGAAGACAAAGGTGAGAGTTAAATGAAGTAGTTCTTCATCTTGTAACCACTGTCAACAGGAGTCAGTGAACCAGGAATGTGTTTTTTATTTTTTAAGCATCCAGTCAGGAAATGATCAACTCTGGTTCGACAGACTCTGTCAATGTTCTACTGCCATTCATGCTGTGTGAGTATTAGTGAGGACATGGTAATAGGGCCAAAGGTTTTCACTACAAGTGTTTTTGTGCTTGGGTTTGAGTGGACAAGGGAAAGGGAGAGTCCAAATATCTTTACATAATGTTGCAAGGAGACAGGTTTGACAGGTGTCACCGTAATCATAATTGTACCTGTGCAGGTGGAGCAGGTCCGTCTGTTGGAACGCTTCAGTAACAAGTCCACCAGTGGGACGCTGCACCTGACAGCCACACATCTCATCTTCGTGGAGAGCAATAATGCCACCACCGCTGCACAGGAGATCTGGGTAAGACGTACCTCTATTCTAATACGGAATGCAGAACACACCTCATCTCACACAGCGCTCTAAATTCAGAATGTAGGACTTGCTAATGCCTGACACACCCCATTACAGATTAGTGTTCACTATTATCATAGGTGTGTGTGGGTGGTGTGAGGAAGTAGGGCAATGTGAGGTGTGTGTTGTCTGTCTAGCGGTGATAGTTACTGTTGAGACACCGTGGGAACTGGGTTCGGCCTTCCTCAAGTGACAACTGTTGCTACAGTAACCTGCTGGCCCAGCCTATTCTCAACATCGCTTGGTAACCTGTTGGCAGTGCCAGGTGGAAAGGGAGGGGTGAGAGAGTAGGAATGAGGGAAGACGGTAAGCTCTTATTAGGCCTACTTGATAAATCAAACTTCATTTGTCACATGTGCCAAATACAACGTGTAGACCTTACCATGGAATGCTTACTTACCTTAACCAACCATGCAGTTCAAGAAAGAGTTAAGAAAATGTTTACCAAATAAACTGAAGTAAAAAGTAACACAATAAAATAACAATAACGAGGCTATACAGGGGGTACCGAGTCAATGTGCGGGGTACAGGTTAGTTGAGGTAATTTGTACCTGTAAGTATGGGTGAAGTGACTATGCATAGATAATAAACAGAGAGTAGCAGCAGTGTACATGTAAGTATGGGTGAAGTGACTATGCATAGATAATAAACAGAGAGTAGCAGCAGTGTACATGTAAGTATGGGTGAAGTGACTATGCATAGATAATAAACAGAGAGTAGCAGCAGTACATGTAAGTATGGGTGAAGTGACTATGCATATATAATAAACAGAGAGTAGCAGCAGTACATGTAAGTATGGGTGAAGTGACTATGCATAGATAATAAACAGAGAGTAGCAGCAGTACATGTAAGTATGGGTGAAGTGACTATGCATAGATAATAAACAGAGAGTAGCAGCAGTGTACATGTAAGTATGGGTGAAGTGACTATGCATAGATAATAAACAGAGAGTAGCAGCAGTGTACATGTAAGTATGGGTGAAGTGACTATGCATAGATAATAAACAGAGAGTAGCAGCAGTACATGTAAGTATGGGTGAAGTGATCATGCATAGATAATAAACAGAGAGTAGCAGCAGTGTACATGTAAGTATGGGTGAAGTGACTATGCATAGATAATAAACAGAGTAGCAGCAGTACATGTAAGTATGGGTGAAGTGACTATGCATAGATAATAAACAGCGAGTAGCAGCAGTGTACATGTAAGTATGGGTGAAGTGACTATGCATAGATAATAAAGAGAGTAGCAGCAGTACATGTAAGTATGGGTGAAGTGACTATGCATAGATAATAAACAGCGAGTAGCAGCAGTGTACATGTAAGTATGGGTGAAGTGACTATGCATAGATAATAAACAGTGAGTAGCAGCAGTGTACCTGTAAGTATGGGTGAAGTGACTATGCATAGATAATAAACAGAGAGTAACAGCAGTACATGTAAGTATGGGTGAAGTGACTATGCATAGATAATAAACAGCGAGTAGCAGCAGTGTACCTGTAAGTATGGGTGAAGTGACTATGCATAGATAATAAACAGAGAGTAGCAGCAGTACATGTAAGTATGGGTGAAGTGACTATGCATAGATAATAAACAGTGAGTAGCAGCAGTGTACCTGTAAGTATGGGTGAAGTGACTATGCATAGATAATAAACAGAGAGTAGCAGCAGTACATGTAAGTATGGGTGAAGTGACTATGGATAGATAATAAACAGAGAGTAGCAGCAGTACATGTAAGTATGGGTGAAGTGACTATGCATAGATAATAAACAGAGAGTAGCAGCAGTACATGTAAGTATGGGTGAAGTGACTATGCATAGATAATAAACAGAGAGTAGCAGCAGTGTACATGTAAGTATGGGTGAAGTGACTATGCATAGATAATAAACAGAGAGTAGCAGCAGTACATGTAAGTATGGGTGAAGTGACTATGCATAGATAATAAACAGTGAGTAGCAGCAGTGTACCTGTAAGTATGGGTGAAGTGACTATGCATAGATAATAAACAGAGAGTAGCAGCAGTACATGTAAGTATGGGTGAAGTGACTATGGATAGATAATAAACAGAGAGTAGCAGCAGTACATGTAAGTATGGGTGAAGTGACTATGCATAGATAATAAACAGAGAGTAGCAGCAGTACATGTAAGTATGGGTGAAGTGACTATGCATAGATAATAAACAGAGAGTAGCAGCAGTGTACATGTAAGTATGGGTGAAGTGACTATGCATAGATAATAAACAGAGAGTAGCAGCAGTGTACATGTAAGTATGGGTGAAGTGACTATGCATAGATAATAAACAGAGAGTAGCAGCAGTGTACATGTAAGTATGGGTGAAGTGACTATGCATAGATAATAAACAGAGAGTAGCAGCAGTACATGTAAGTATGGGTGAAGTGACTATGCATAGATAATAAACAGAGAGTAGCAGCAGTACATGTAAGTATGGGTGAAGTGACTATGCATAGATAATAAACAGAGAGTAGCAGCAGTACATGTAAGTATGGGTGAAGTGACTATGCATAGATAATAAACAGAGAGTAGCAGCAGTACATGTAAGTATGGGTGAAGTGACTATGCATAGATAATAAACAGCGAGTAGCAGCAGTGTACCTGTAAGTATGGGTGAAGTGACTATGCATAGATAATAAACAGAGAGTAGCAGCAGTACATGTAAGTATGGGTGAAGTGACTATGCATAGATAATAAACAGAGAGTAGCAGCAGTGTACATGTAAGTATGGGTGAAGTGACTATGCATAGATAATAAACAGAGAGTAGCAGCAGTGTACATGTAAGTATGGGTGAAGTGACTATGCATAGATAATAAACAGAGAGTAGCAGCAGTACATGTAAGTATGGGTGAAGTGACTATGCATAGATAATAAACAGAGAGTAGCAGCAGTGTACCTGTAAGTATGGGTGAAGTGACTATGCATAGATAATAAACAGAGAGTAGCAGCAGTACATGTAAGTATGGGTGAAGTGACTATGCATAGATAATAAACAGAGAGTAGCAGCAGTACATGTAAGTATGGGTGAAGTGACTATGCATAGATAATAAACAGAGAGTAGCAGCAGTACATGTAAGTATGGGTGAAGTGACTATGCATAGATAATAAACAGCGAGTAGCAGCAGTGTACCTGTAAGTATGGGTGAAGTGACTATGCATAGATAATAAACAGAGAGTAGCAGCAGTACATGTAAGTATGGGTGAAGTGACTATGCATAGATAATAAACAGAGAGTAGCAGCAGTGTACATGTAAGTATGGGTGAAGTGACTATGCATAGATAATAAACAGAGAGTAGCAGCAGTGTACATGTAAGTATGGGTGAAGTGACTATGCATAGATAATAAACAGAGAGTAGCAGCAGTACATGTAAGTATGGGTGAAGTGATTATGCATAGATAATAAACAGAGAGTAGCAGCAGTGTACATGTAAGTATGGGTGAAGTGACTATGCATAGATAATAAACAGAGAGTAGCAGCAGTACATGTAAGTATGGGTGAAGTGACTATGCATAGATAATAAACAGCGAGTAGCAGCAGTGTACATGTAAGTATGGGTGAAGTGACTATGCATAGATAATAAACAGAGAGTAGCAGCAGTACATGTAAGTATGGGTGAAGTGACTATGCATAGATAATAAACAGCGAGTAGCAGCAGTGTACATGTAAGTATGGGTGAAGTGACTATGCATAGATAATAAACAGTGAGTAGCAGCAGTGTACCTGTAAGTATGGGTGAAGTGACTATGCATAGATAATAAACAGAGAGTAACAGCAGTACATGTAAGTATGGGTGAAGTGACTATGCATAGATAATAAACAGCGAGTAGCAGCAGTGTACCTGTAAGTATGGGTGAAGTGACTATGCATAGATAATAAACAGAGAGTAGCAGCAGTACATGTAAGTATGGGTGAAGTGACTATGCATAGATAATAAACAGTGAGTAGCAGCAGTGTACCTGTAAGTATGGGTGAAGTGACTATGCATAGATAATAAACAGAGAGTAGCAGCAGTACATGTAAGTATGGGTGAAGTGACTATGGATAGATAATAAACAGAGAGTAGCAGCAGTGTACATGTAAGTATGGGTGAAGTGACTATGCATAGATAATAAACAGAGAGTAGCAGCAGTACATGTAAGTATGGGTGAAGTGACTATGCATAGATAATAAACAGAGAGTAGCAGCAGTACATGTAAGTATGGGTGAAGTGACTATGCATAGATAATAAACAGTAGCAGCAGTGTACCTGTAAGTATGGGTGAAGTGACTATGCATAGATAATAAACAGAGAGTAGCAGCAGTACATGTAAGTATGGGTGAAGTGACTATGCATAGATAATAAACAGAGAGTAGCAGCAGTGTACATGTAAGTATGGGTGAAGTGACTATGCATAGATAATAAACAGAGAGTAGCAGCAGTGTACATGTAAGTATGGGTGAAGTGACTATGCATAGATAATAAACAGAGAGTAGCAGCAGTACATGTAAGTATGGGTGAAGTGATTATGCATAGATAATAAACAGAGAGTAGCAGCAGTGTACATGTAAGTATGGGTGAAGTGACTATGCATAGATAATAAACAGAGAGTAGCAGCAGTACATGTAAGTATGGGTGAAGTGACTATGCATAGATAATAAACAGAGAGTAGCAGCAGTGTACATGTAAGTATGGGTGAAGTGACTATGCATAGATAATAAACAGAGAGTAGCAGCAGTGTACATGTAAGTATGGGTGAAGTGACTATGCATAGATAATAAACAGAGAGTAGCAGCAGTACATGTAAGTATGGGTGAAGTGATTATGCATAGATAATAAACAGAGAGTAGCAGCAGTGTACATGTAAGTATGGGTGAAGTGACTATGCATAGATAATAAACAGAGAGTAGCAGCAGTACATGTAAGTATGGGTGAAGTGACTATGCATAGATAATAAACAGCGAGTAGCAGCAGTGTACATGTAAGTATGGGTGAAGTGACTATGCATAGATAATAAACAGTGAGTAGCAGCAGTGTACCTGTAAGTATGGGTGAAGTGACTATGCATAGATAATAAACAGAGAGTAACAGCAGTACATGTAAGTATGGGTGAAGTGACTATGCATAGATAATAAACAGCGAGTAGCAGCAGTGTACCTGTAAGTATGGGTGAAGTGACTATGCATAGATAATAAACAGAGAGTAGCAGCAGTACATGTAAGTATGGGTGAAGTGACTATGCATAGATAATAAACAGTGAGTAGCAGCAGTGTACCTGTAAGTATGGGTGAAGTGACTATGCATAGATAATAAACAGAGAGTAGCAGCAGTGTACCTGTACGTATGGGTGAAGTGACTATGCATAGATAATAAACAGAGAGTAACAGCAGTACATGTAAGTATGGGTGAAGTGACTATGCATAGATAATAAACAGCGAGTAGCAGCAGTGTACCTGTAAGTATGGGTGAAGTGACTATGCATAGATAATAAACAGTGAGTAGCAGCAGTGTACCTGTAAGTATGGGTGAAGTGACTATGCATAGATAATAAACAGAGAGTAGCAGCAGTACATGTAAGTATGGGTGAAGTGACTATGCATAGATAATAAACAGAGAGTAGCAGCAGTACATGTAAGTATGGGTGAAGTGACTATGCATAGATAATAAACAGAGAGTAACAGCAGTGTACATGTGACTATGCATAGATAATAAACAGAGAGTAGCAGCAGTGTACATGTAAGTATGGGTGAAGTGACTATGCATAGATAATAAACAGCGAGTAGCAGCAGTGTACATGTAAGTATGGGTGAAGTGACTATGCATAGATAATAAACAGAGAGTAGCAGCAGTACATGTAAGTATGGGTGAAGTGACTATGCATAGATAATAAACAGCGAGTAGCAGCAGTGTACATGTAAGTATGGGTGAAGTGACTATGCATAGATAATAAACAGAGAGTAACAGCAGTACATGTAAGTATGGGTGAAGTGACTATGCATAGATAATAAACAGTGAGTAGCAGCAGTGTACCTGTAAGTATGGGTGAAGTGACTATGCATAGATAATAAACAGAGAGTAGCAGCAGTACATGTAAGTATGGGTGAAGTGACTATGGATAGATAATAAACAGAGAGTAGCAGCAGTACATGTAAGTATGGGTGAAGTGACTATGCATAGATAATAAACAGAGAGTAGCAGCAGTACATGTAAGTATGGGTGAAGTGACTATGCATAGATAATAAACAGAGAGTAGCAGCAGTGTACATGTAAGTATGGGTGAAGTGACTATGCATAGATAATAAACAGAGAGTAGCAGCAGTACATGTAAGTATGGGTGAAGTGACTATGCATAGATAATAAACAGTGAGTAGCAGCAGTGTACCTGTAAGTATGGGTGAAGTGACTATGCATAGATAATAAACAGAGAGTAGCAGCAGTACATGTAAGTATGGGTGAAGTGACTATGGATAGATAATAAACAGAGAGTAGCAGCAGTACATGTAAGTATGGGTGAAGTGACTATGCATAGATAATAAACAGAGAGTAGCAGCAGTACATGTAAGTATGGGTGAAGTGACTATGCATAGATAATAAACAGAGAGTAGCAGCAGTGTACATGTAAGTATGGGTGAAGTGACTATGCATAGATAATAAACAGAGAGTAGCAGCAGTGTACATGTAAGTATGGGTGAAGTGACTATGCATAGATAATAAACAGAGAGTAGCAGCAGTGTACATGTAAGTATGGGTGAAGTGACTATGCATAGATAATAAACAGAGAGTAGCAGCAGTACATGTAAGTATGGGTGAAGTGACTATGCATAGATAATAAACAGAGAGTAGCAGCAGTACATGTAAGTATGGGTGAAGTGACTATGCATAGATAATAAACAGCGAGTAGCAGCAGTACATGTAAGTATGGGTGAAGTGACTATGCATAGATAATAAACAGTGAGTAGCAGCAGTGTACCTGTAAGTATGGGTGAAGTGACTATGCATAGATAATAAACAGAGAGTAGCAGCAGTACATGTAAGTATGGGTGAAGTGACTATGCATAGATAATAAACAGCGAGTAGCAGCAGTACATGTAAGTATGGGTGAAGTGACTATGCATAGATAATAAACAGTGAGTAGCAGCAGTGTACCTGTAAGTATGGGTGAAGTGACCTATGCATAGATAATAAACAGAGAGTAGCAGCAGTACATGTAAGTATGGGTGAAGTGACTATGCATAGATAATAAACAGAGAGTAGCAGCAGTACATGTAAGTATGGGTGAAGTGACTATGGATAGATAATAAACAGAGAGTAGCAGCAGTACATGTAAGTATGGGTGAAGTGACTATGCATAGATAATAAACAGAGAGTAGCAGCAGTACATGTAAGTATGGGTGAAGTGACTATGGATAGATAATAAACAGAGTAGCAGCAGTACATGTAAGTATGGGTGAAGTGACTATGCATAGATAATAAACAGAGAGTAGCAGCAGTACATGTAAGTATGGGTGAAGTGACTATGCATAGATAATAAACAGTGAGTAGCAGCAGTGTACCTGTAAGTATGGGTGAAGTGACTATGCATAGATAATAAACAGAGAGTAGCAGCAGTACATGTAAGTATGGGTGAAGTGACTATGCATAGATAATAAACAGAGAGTAGCAGCAGTACATGTAAGTATGGGTGAAGTGACTATGGATAGATAATAAACAGAGAGTAGCAGCAGTACATGTAAGTATGGGTGAAGTGACTATGCATAGATAATAAACAGAGAGTAGCAGCAGTGTACATGTAAGTATGGGTGAAGTGACTATGCATAGATAATAAACAGAGAGTAGCAGCAGTGTACATGTAAGTATGGGTGAAGTGACTATGCATAGATAATAAACAGAGAGTAGCAGCAGTACATGTAAGTATGGGTGAAGTGACTATGCATAGATAATAAACAGAGAGTAGCAGCAGTACATGTAAGTATGGGTGAAGTGACTATGCATAGATAATAAACAGCGAGTAGCAGCAGTACATGTAAGTATGGGTGAAGTGACTATGCATAGATAATAAACAGTGAGTAGCAGCAGTGTACCTGTAAGTATGGGTGAAGTGACTATGCATAGATAATAAACAGAGAGTAGCAGCAGTACATGTAAGTATGGGTGAAGTGACTATGCATAGATAATAAACAGCGAGTAGCAGCAGTACATGTAAGTATGGGTGAAGTGACTATGCATAGATAATAAACAGTGAGTAGCAGCAGTGTACCTGTAAGTATGGGTGAAGTGACCTATGCATAGATAATAAACAGAGAGTAGCAGCAGTACATGTAAGTATGGGTGAAGTGACTATGCATAGATAATAAACAGAGAGTAGCAGCAGTACATGTAAGTATGGGTGAAGTGACTATGGATAGATAATAAACAGAGAGTAGCAGCAGTACATGTAAGTATGGGTGAAGTGACTATGCATAGATAATAAACAGAGAGTAGCAGCAGTACATGTAAGTATGGGTGAAGTGACTATGCATAGATAATAAACAGAGAGTAGCAGCAGTACATGTAAGTATGGGTGAAGTGACTATGGATAGATAATAAACAGAGAGTAGCAGCAGTACATGTAAGTATGGGTGAAGTGACTATGCATAGATAATAAACAGAGAGTAGCAGCAGTACATGTAAGTATGGGTGAAGTGACTATGCATAGATAATAAACAGAGAGTAGCAGCAGTGTACATGTAAGTATGGGTGAAGTGACTATGCATAGATAATAAACAGAGAGTAGCAGCAGTACATGTAAGTATGGGTGAAGTGACTATGCATAGATAATAAACAGTGAGTAGCAGCAGTGTACCTGTAAGTATGGGTGAAGTGACTATGCATAGATAATAAACAGAGAGTAGCAGCAGTACATGTAAGTATGGGTGAAGTGACTATGGATAGATAATAAACAGAGAGTAGCAGCAGTACATGTAAGTATGGGTGAAGTGACTATGCATAGATAATAAACAGAGAGTAGCAGCAGTACATGTAAGTATGGGTGAAGTGACTATGCATAGATAATAAACAGAGAGTAGCAGCAGTGTACATGTAAGTATGGGTGAAGTGACTATGCATAGATAATAAACAGAGAGTAGCAGCAGTGTACATGTAAGTATGGGTGAAGTGACTATGCATAGATAATAAACAGAGAGTAGCAGCAGTGTACATGTAAGTATGGGTGAAGTGACTATGCATAGATAATAAACAGAGAGTAGCAGCAGTACATGTAAGTATGGGTGAAGTGACTATGCATAGATAATAAACAGAGAGTAGCAGCAGTACATGTAAGTATGGGTGAAGTGACTATGCATAGATAATAAACAGCGAGTAGCAGCAGTACATGTAAGTATGGGTGAAGTGACTATGCATAGATAATAAACAGTGAGTAGCAGCAGTGTACCTGTAAGTATGGGTGAAGTGACTATGCATAGATAATAAACAGAGAGTAGCAGCAGTACATGTAAGTATGGGTGAAGTGACTATGCATAGATAATAAACAGCGAGTAGCAGCAGTACATGTAAGTATGGGTGAAGTGACTATGCATAGATAATAAACAGTGAGTAGCAGCAGTGTACCTGTAAGTATGGGTGAAGTGACCTATGCATAGATAATAAACAGAGAGTAGCAGCAGTACATGTAAGTATGGGTGAAGTGACTATGCATAGATAATAAACAGAGAGTAGCAGCAGTACATGTAAGTATGGGTGAAGTGACTATGGATAGATAATAAACAGAGAGTAGCAGCAGTACATGTAAGTATGGGTGAAGTGACTATGCATAGATAATAAACAGAGAGTAGCAGCAGTACATGTAAGTATGGGTGAAGTGACTATGGATAGATAATAAACAGAGAGTAGCAGCAGTACATGTAAGTATGGGTGAAGTGACTATGCATAGATAATAAACAGAGAGTAGCAGCAGTACATGTAAGTATGGGTGAAGTGACTATGCATAGATAATAAACAGTGAGTAGCAGCAGTGTACCTGTAAGTATGGGTGAAGTGACTATGCATAGATAATAAACAGAGAGTAGCAGCAGTACATGTAAGTATGGGTGAAGTGACTATGCATAGATAATAAACAGAGAGTAGCAGCAGTACATGTAAGTATGGGTGAAGTGACTATGGATAGATAATAAACAGAGAGTAGCAGCAGTACATGTAAGTATGGGTGAAGTGACTATGCATAGATAATAAACAGAGAGTAGCAGCAGTGTACATGTAAGTATGGGTGAAGTGACTATGCATAGATAATAAACAGAGAGTAGCAGCAGTGTACATGTAAGTATGGGTGAAGTGACTATGCATAGATAATAAACAGAGAGTAGCAGCAGTACATGTAAGTATGGGTGAAGTGACTATGCATAGATAATAAACAGAGAGTAGCAGCAGTACATGTAAGTATGGGTGAAGTGACTATGCATAGATAATAAACAGCGAGTAGCAGCAGTACATGTAAGTATGGGTGAAGTGACTATGCATAGATAATAAACAGTGAGTAGCAGCAGTGTACCTGTAAGTATGGGTGAAGTGACTATGCATAGATAATAAACAGAGAGTAGCAGCAGTACATGTAAGTATGGGTGAAGTGACTATGCATAGATAATAAACAGCGAGTAGCAGCAGTACATGTAAGTATGGGTGAAGTGACTATGCATAGATAATAAACAGTGAGTAGCAGCAGTGTACCTGTAAGTATGGGTGAAGTGACCTATGCATAGATAATAAACAGAGAGTAGCAGCAGTACATGTAAGTATGGGTGAAGTGACTATGCATAGATAATAAACAGAGAGTAGCAGCAGTACATGTAAGTATGGGTGAAGTGACTATGGATAGATAATAAACAGAGAGTAGCAGCAGTACATGTAAGTATGGGTGAAGTGACTATGCATAGATAATAAACAGAGAGTAGCAGCAGTACATGTAAGTATGGGTGAAGTGACTATGCATAGATAATAAACAGTGAGTAGCAGCAGTGTACCTGTAAGTATGGGTGAAGTGACCTATGCATAGATAATAAACAGAGAGTAGCAGCAGTACATGTAAGTATGGGTGAAGTGACTATGCATAGATAATAAACAGAGAGTAGCAGCAGTACATGTAAGTATGGGTGAAGTGACTATGGATAGATAATAAACAGAGAGTAGCAGCAGTACATGTAAGTATGGGTGAAGTGACTATGCATAGATAATAAACAGAGAGTAGCAGCAGTGTACATGTAAGTATGGGTGAAGTGACTATGCATAGATAATAAACAGAGAGTAGCAGCAGTGTACATGTAAGTATGGGTGAAGTGACTATGCATAGATAATAAACAGAGAGTAGCAGCAGTGTACCTGTAAGTATGGGTGAAGTGACTATGCATAGATAATAAACAGAGAGTAGCAGCAGTGTACATGTAAGTATGGGTGAAGTGACTATGCATAGATAATAAACAGAGAGTAGCAGCAGTGTACCTGTAAGTATGGGTGAAGTGACTATGCATAGATAATAAACAGAGAGTAGCAGCAGTACATGTAAGTATGGGTGAAGTGACTATGCATAGATAATAAACAGAGAGTAGCAGCAGTGTACATGTAGGTAGGGGTGAAGTGACTATGCATAGATAATAAACAGAGAGTAGCAGCAGTGTACATGTAAGTATGGGTGAAGTGACTATGCATAGATAATAAACAGAGAGTAGCAGCAGTGTACATGTAGGTAGGGGTGAAGTGACTATGCATAGATAATAAACAGAGAGTAGCAGCAGTGTACATGTAAGTATGGGTGAAGTGACTATGCATAGATAATAAACAGAGAGTAGCAGCAGTGCAAAACAAACTGTCTATGACTTGGGTGACTGGAGTCTTTGACTATTTTTGGGGCTTTCCTCTGACACCGCCTAGTATATAGGTCCTGGATGGCAGGAAGCTTGGCCCCAGTGACGTACTGGGCCGTAGGCACTACCCTCCGTAGCGCCTGAGTCAGCTGTTGAATCGGGTAGGTTAGTTAGTGCTGGCTGGGTTGGAGTCTGGAACAGAAATCTGTAAACCTTGTAGCTCCAGGGTCACTGTTGGAGTCGGATCTCTTAACAAAGACACTGCTGCCAGGCTTCCTACACACTTCCTTCCTCTTCCTACTGCTGAGCAAGGGGAAAAGTGTGTGTCAATTTGGTAGCTAGCACTCAGTCAGAGAGTCCGAGTATGTGTAGCAAGGCAAAATGTGCCTCCAGGGCATATATATTCAAGAGATGCTAAGACTTTGTCTTAGGCTTGGGCGGTGTCCAGATTGTCATAACTTCATACCGGGCTATTCGGTAGTACCGGTACTGAATACAAGGGGCGCTATTGTAATCCAAAGGTTAGCAATGCTAATAAGTACATGTAAAATCCCATAAACAGTGCTAACTAAATATTAACGACCGCATTAGGAACATTGTAATACAGTCTCTGACCTAAAGTATTTGCAGGACAAACATCCCAGCTCATAAAGTTATACAAGTAACTCCAAAATGCTACTCAGTTTGCTGCACGCTCAAAACAAGGCTCTTGATCCAGAGGCTAACCACTTACAGTGGATGTTCCACTAAAAGTTTTGCGATTATGCTGCGGGACTTAGAGGTAATTTGTGGTTTAGTACGGTACCCTGCGTCACCACTTCATTGCTCCAGACCAGCGCAAGCGGGAGTTGGAGTGCGGATTATGCTTTTGGGTCCTACGGTGTCTTTAACTGACAATGAATGGGCGACATAAACCTAAATAGAAACTGATAATTGTGCACGACTTCAGTATCACTTACTAATACTGTTTATTTTGTTAGGATTATTTTGCTCTTACTGTAGCCCACGCCCGACCGGTCACGTTGTACAGCGCCTAAGTGGCGCAACGGTCTAAGACTCTGCATAGCAGTGCAAGCTGTGTTGCTACAGATGCTGGTTCAATACCTGTGCCCACCTCGACTGGGGGACCCATGAGATGACTGTAGGTTTTTGGTTTGTCTCCCTCTAAAAACCGAAATAAATCATTCAAAATAATAAACTGGCTTTATTTACAAATTAATAACAATGTCTCACCCTATTTTCAAGAATGGCCTTTATCTCGCACATTTTACACATGGTTCAAGGCACGAGGGCAAGGGTGCGCCGCAGAGCCGCACACAGAAGACGGACCTAGCCCATGAGAAAGGGGTGGTGGACCCCCGCCCCACTGGGTAGCACAGATCAACACTTTAAAGGGGATTGCACTAATAATGGCGCTAACTAGGGAAACGTTCCCGCTGTTCTTAGTGCCAGTCTGCACGTTCAAACTAAAATAATGTAACTAATAATGGCATCTTTATGCTTTCATTTATAAAATAATGATAAAAATATCCTCCAATCCTCTATATTTAATTATTGGCGGAGAGTCACATCATATTTTTTGCTATACTGCAGGCCTACCGTAGGCGACATGAGTCTCACTAGTGTTGAGTAATGTGCTGCTAAAAGTGGTGGTCTTATTTCTTTAAAGAGTACATTGAAGTTCCATCCTAACGGAAACAGAGGGATTTTCTTTTTTCTTTGATTAGAAACACCATAAATATTAATCAAATTAATTAGGGTTTCTCTTCATTTGACAATTTTCTACATTGTAGAAAAGTAGTGAATATATCACAACTATGAAATAACCCCTATGGAATCTACATTGTAGAAAAGTAGTGAATATATCACAACTATGAAATAACCCCTATGGAATCCGTTAAGAACAAATTATTTACTAGGACAGCCTACTCCTTCCTCTCTGTTGAATTGAACCCCGGTTTCCCGCGTGCCTGCATGACACAGGGATTCTTTAGCTAAATAGCCCAGTACCCTAGGCTACTCCCGGCCGTCACGTTGTACAGCGCCATATTTTCCGTGCTATCCTAACGGAAACCCAGAGGGTTTTTCATTTTTCGTAGGATAGAAACACAATTTCTTTATCAGCCCATTACACTATGTTTTTACAAAAAAAGTTTTTAAATTCTCTAGTACAGCCGCTATTGAAGGCTATCAAATGCTTCTCAAAGATGCCCTTTGGTGGTCAAAGTAGCACAAACTAGCATTAATGGTACCAGTGGTTCACACTTAAATAACGTGCCATAGAATTCTGCATCACCGTGCAAGCTGTGCTGCAGTACCCTGCAACTTTTAAAGGCGGTACCGCTGTAACTAGATGGCCCACAAGCTACTAAATGAACAAACTACAGAGCATTTAGCACATCTTTAGACAGTTAACTTAATAGTTATAAGAGTTTTTATAAGACATTTTTAGTTTAAATTCCATACTGTAGCTAGGTCACCTAGATCACCTGGCTGCACAACAGTGGGTGACTCACAAGGCCATGGTCTCTCGTCATTGTGTGCATGTACACAAACACCATGTGACTGGCGAATAGCGTCAAGCTTCATAATGAAAAAATTATGTGACTGGTGAAATGAAGAACGCAATCTTTATCTCCTAATGTATAGCACAATTTGACTGCAGGTATTTACTTAAATGTGGCTACAAACGTTCACATTTATAAAAAAAATATAAAAAAACGTCTCAAATAGTTAAGGGTATTGAAAATCCATTTCTATTTTCAAATAACCCGGTATACGGTATATCGCCCAAACTTACCGTCTGACTCATTGCTACTTCACACACACACACACACACACACACACACACACACACACACACACACACACACACACACACACACACACACACACACACACACACACACACACACACACACACACACACACTTAGTGTTGGAATGTTCTGCTAGGCATTAACTATGCTGATGAATGCGAATTTTAATAATGTCCCAGGGTTGGAGTCACTATAAGGTTGTTGGTTATCTAATATGATTATGGTGATGGGCTGATTTAAATATGCTTATTTGGTGCATTGTCCTTTCATGCCCTCTGTTTTGATGGTCATGAAAAGGCTTTAATGAATTGGTAACCTCATTCACACACTCCTGGCAGATAGAAAAAGGTGATGAGGTATGATGATTGCAATGAGCACGTGTGTGAGTGTGTTTAAATGTTTGATAGAGTGAAAGAAAACGGTCTCTACCTCTAGATTAAGATGACTTTATCTGTTTTACAAAAGGTTAAACCGAAATTTGAGTTCTGCTTTTATCCCAACCCCTCTAAAAGACACACTTACATAGGTTGGAGCAGGGGACTGCTACACTGGGTGCCCATGAACCAGTTGTTGTGGGAGTTTAAATGCCTTGCTTAAGGGCACAATGGCAGGCAATCACATCTAGGATTTGATACCAGCGACCTTCCAGTTGCCAGCTCACTTCCCAACATATTTTTCCAGTCAGACCCGGGATTCGAACTGGAAACCTCTGGTGGTTGGCTTTTAACTGCTAAGTTATCTGCTGCCCCTACAGTATGTCCTGTGGTGTCATATTAAGGAAAGGTGTCATGACTGTTTTGTGTTCCCCTCCAGATCCTGCACCACCACATCGCGTCAGTGGAGAAGCTGTCGTTGACCACCAGCGGTTGTCCTCTGGTCATCCAGTGTCGTAACTTCAGAGTGGTCCACTTTGTGGTCCAGAGAGAGAGGGACTGTCACGACATCTACAGCTCACTGCTCAGATTGCTACGACCAGGTACCTACTGTACCTGAGCGTGTGTGTGTTTCAGTTAGGGCTGTTACGGTGATGGTTATTGGTAAGCTAAATGACCGTGGTCACCGTTTTAAAATCGTTAGAATGGCATTTTTATTTTTATTTTTATGTAAGACGCACATTTCTTCCTCTCCTCTGCTCCTGACAGCATGTGCTGCTGCTGTAGGGAGGGGGGTGTTGCCGAGGCAACCAAAGACTTGTTTGCCACAACACCTTGCTTGTTTCAGCAAGGAGCAACAGTTTCATCACGTTGTAAAGAGTCCATGTTACATTTACATTTACATTTAAGTCATTTAGCAGACGCTCTTATCCAGAGCGACTTACCGCGGAAATGGACTCAACCGCAAGAATGACCTGCCGTCCTGTCTTCAGTCAGCAGTTCATTCCACTCCCCCAAAAAACAAAAACTAAACGGTTATGACTGTTTATTTTAATGAGTCTTCATTCATAATCGTTGGTTAGATGATTATAAGGTAATTGTGCCCGCTTACTTTGAGTGTGCAGGACGGTTGAGTTGAGTGAAGTTTCTAAAGAATGTTGACATTTGCTCTCTCCCTCTTCTCCATCTCCGTCTCCCTCCCTAGTATCCTATGATGAGCTCTATGCGTTCTCCTACAACCCCAAGCAAAACGAGCAGCAGAGAGAGGAAGGCTGGCAGCTCATCGATCTGGGGGCGGAGTTTGAGAGGATGGGCGTACCCTGTGACCGATGGCAGCTCACTGACGTCAACAGGGACTACAAGGTGGGCAGAGCGTTCCAATAGGATTCAGGATGTAATGGAATAAGATTGGTTCAATATTTGACAACAAATCCCATGTTTCCTGTTGTAGATATGTGAGACATATCCCAGGGACCTGTATGTGCCCATTACAGCCAGTAAGCCCATCATCGTCGGCAGCTCCAAGTTCAGGAGCAAAGGACGCTTTCCTGTCCTCACATACTTCTACCAGGAGAAGAAGGTAACACCTTACCCCACCCTACCCATCTTCACCCTTACCGTAACTTATTCTAAAATGTCTTAAGTTGTTTTTTGTGTGTGTTTTTTTCAATCTACACACAATACCCCATAATGAAAAAGAAAAACAGGTTTGTAGATTTGTTTTTTAGCAAATCTATTAAAAAGAAAAAAATGAAACAATTTACATAAGTATTCAGACCTTTTACTCAGTACTTTGTTGAAGCATCTTTGGCAGCGATTACTTCCTCAAGTCTTCTTGGGTATGACGCTACAAGCTTGGCACACCTGTATTTGGGGAGTTTCTCCCATTCTTCTCTGCAGATCCTCAAGTTCTTTCAGGTTGGATAGGGAGCGTCACAGCACAGATTTTTTCTGGTCTTTTCAGAGATGTTCAAGTCCAGCCTCTGGCTGGGCCACTCAAGGACATTGAGACTTGTCCTGAAGCCACTCCTGCATTGTCTTGGCTGTGTGCTTAGGGTCGTTGTCTTGTTGGAAGGTGAACCTTTACCCCAGTCGGAGGTCTTGAGCGCACTGGAGCAGGTTTTCATCAAGGGTCTCTCTGTACTTTGCTCTGTTCATCTTTCCCTCGATCCTGACTAGTTTCCCAGTCCCTGCTGCTGAAAAACATCCCCACAGCATGATGCTGCCACCACCATGCTTCATCGTAGGGATGGTGCCAGATTTTCTCCAGAAGTGACGCTTGGGCGTGTAGGCCAAAGAGTTCAATCTTGGTTTCATCAGGCCAGAGAATCTTGGTCAGAGTCCTTCAATGCCTTTTGGCAACTCCAACCGGGCTGTCATGTGCTTTTTTTCTGAGGAGTGGCTTCCGCCTGGCCGCTCTACCATAAAGGCCTGATTGGTGGAGTGCTGCAGAGATGGTTGTCCTTTTGGAAGGTTCTCCCATCTCCACAGAGGATCTCTGGAGCTCTGTCAGAGTGACCATCGGATTCTTGGTCACCTCCCTGACCAAGGCCCTTCTCCCCCGATTGCTCCGTTTGGCCGGGGGCGGCCAGCTCTAGGAAGTGTCATGGTGGTTCCAAACTTCTTCCATTTAAGAATAATTGGATGGGCCTCCAATCCTTCTTGGTCTAAGGCACTGCATCACAGTGCTAGCTGTGCCACCAGAGATTCTGGGTTCGAGCCCAGGCCCTGTCGCAGCCGGCTGCGACCAGGAGGCCCATGGGGCGGCGCAAATTGGCCCAGCGTCGTCCGGCAGGGACATCCTTGTGTCATCGCACACTAGCGACTCCTGTGGCGGGCCGGGCGCAGTGCACGCTGACTAGGTGTACGGTGTTTCCTCTGACACATTGATGCGGCTTGCTTCCGGGTTGGATGTGTATTGTGTCAAGAAGCAGTGCGGCTTGGTTGTGTTGTGTTTCTGAGGACACATGACTCCCGACCTTCGCCTCTCCCGAGTTCGTACGGGAGTTGCAGCCATGAGACAAGACTGTAACTACTACCAATTGGATACCACGAAATTGGGTGGTAAAAAAATAATGATTGGGACCTTTAATGCTGGATACATTTTTGGATACCCTTCCCCAGAGCTGTGCCTCTACCTGTGACCTTATGGCTTGGTTTTTGCTCTGAAATGCACTGCCAACTGTGGGACCTTTACAGTTGAAGGCGGAAGTTTACATACACCTTAGCCAAATACATTTAAACTCTTTTTTTTTCTTCACAATTCCTGACCTTTAATCCTAGTAAAAATCCCTGTCTTAGGTCAGTTAGGATCACCACTTAATTTTAAGAATGTGAAATGTCAGAATAATAGTAGAGTGATTTTTATTTCAGCTTTTATTTATTTCATCACATTCCCAGTGGGTCAGAAGTTTACATACACTCAATTAGTATTTTGTAGCATTGCCTTTTTAAATTGTTTAAATTGGGTCAAATGTTTTGGGTAGCCTTCCACAAGCTTCCCACAAAAAGTTGGGTGAATTTTGGCCCATTCCTCCTGACAGAGGTGGTGTAACTGAGTCAGGTTTGTAAGCCTCCTTGCTCACACATGCTTTTTCTGTTCTGTTCACAAATGTTCTATAGGATGAGGTTTTGTGATGGTCCCTCCAATACCTTGACTTTGTTGTCCTTAAGCCATTTTCCACAACTTTGGAAGTTTGCTTGCGGTCATTGTCCACTTGGAAGACCCATTTGTGACCAAACTTCCTAATACTGATGTCTTGATGCTTCTTCAATATATCCACATAATTTCCCTGCTTCATGATGCCATCTATTTGGTGAAGTGCACCAGTCCCTCCTGCAGCAAAGCACCCCCACAACATGATACTGCCACCCCCATGCTGCACGGTTGGGATGGTGTTCTTCGGCTTGCAAACATCCCCTTTTTTCTCCAACCATAACTATGGTTATTATGGCCAAACAGTTCTATTTCTGTTTCATCAGACCAGAGGGCATTTCTCCAAAAAGTATGATCTTTGTCCCCATGTGCAGTTGCAAACTGTAGTCTGGCTTTCTTATGGCGGTTTTGGAGCAGTGGCTTCTTCCTTGCTGAGACCCCTTTCAGGTTATGTTGATATAGGACTTGTTTTACTGTGGATATAGATTATTTTGTACCCGTTTCCTCCAGCATCTTCACAAGGTCCTTTGCTGTTATTCTGGGATTGATTTGCACTTTTCGCACCAAAGTACATTCATCTCTAGGAGACAGAACGCGTCTCCTTCCTGAGCGGTAAGATGGCTGCGTGGTCCAATGGTATTTATACTTGCGTACTATTGTTTGTACAGATGAACGTGGTACCTTCAGGCATTTGGAAATTACTCCCAAGGATGAACCAGACTTGTGGAGGTCTACAACATTTTTTCTGAGGTCTTGGCTGATTTTCTTTTGATTTTCCCATGATGTCATGCAAAGAGGCGCTGAGTTTGAAGGTAGGCCAAATTATGTCAATTAGCCTATCAGAAGCTTCTAAAGCCATGACGTCATTTTCTGGAATTTTCCAAGCTGTTTAAAGGCACAGTCAATTTAGTGTATGTAAACTTCTGACCCACTGGAATTGTGATACAGTGAAAAAATCTGTCTGTAAACAATTGTTGGAAAAATGACTTGTCATGCACAAAGTAGACGTCCTAACCGACTTGCCAAAACTATAGTTTGTTAACAAGAAATTTGTGGAGTGGTTGAAAAACAAGTTTTAATGACTCCAACCTAAGTGTACGTACACTTCCGACTTCAACTGTATATAGACAGGTGTGTACCTTTTCCAAATCATGTATAATTTAATCTACCACAGGTGGACACCAATGAAGTTGTAGAAACATCTCAAGGATGATCAATGGAAACAGGATGCCCTTGAGCTCAATTGAGTCTCATAGCAAAGGGTCTGAATACTTATGTAAATAAGGTTTTTCAGGGCCTCCCGAGTAGCAAAGTAACCACTAGAGATTCTGGATTAAAGTCCAGGCTCTGTCGCAGCGACCGGGAGAGACCCATGGGGTGGCGCACAATTGGCTCAGCGTCATCCGGGTTAGGGGTGACCGGTAGGGATGTTCGTGTCCCATCGCACACTAGCGACTCCAGGCACATTGCTCTTGACCTTCGCCTCTCCTGAGTCCGTAAGGTAGTTGCAGTGATGAGACGATTGTAACTATCAATTGGATACCACGAAATTGGGGAGAAAGGGGGGTAAAAAAAAAACAAATAAATAATAAGGTATTTCAGTTTTTATTTGTAGTACATTTTCAAACATTTCTAAAAACCTGTTTTTGCTTTGTCATTATGGGATATTGTGTGTAGTAGTTTAAAAAATGAAAGAATTTTTAGAATAAGGCTGTAACGTAATAAAATGTGTAATAAGTCAAGGGGTCTGAATCCTTTCCGAATGCAATGTATACCCTACCCATCTTCACCCTAAACATATAACACTGTATACCCTACCCATCTTCACCCTAAACATATAACACTGTATACCCTACCCATCTTCACCCTAAACATATAACACTGTATACCCTACCCATCTTCACCCTAAACATATAACTGTATATAACACTGTATACCCTACCCATCTTCACCCTAAACATATAACACTGTATACCCTACCCATCTTCACCCTAAACATATAACACTGTATACCCTACCCATCTTCACCCTAAACATATAACACTGTATACCCTACCCATCTTCACCCTAAACATATAACACTGTATACCCTACCCATCTTCACCCTAAACATATAACACTGTATACCCTACCCATCTTCACCCTAAACATATAACACTGTATACCCTACCCATCTTCACCCATCTTCACCCTAAACATATAACACTGTATACCCTACCCATCTTCACCCTAAACATATAACACTGTATACCCTACCCATCTTCACCCTAAACATATAACACTGTATACCCTCTTCACCCATCTTCACCCTTCACCCTAAACATATAACACTCTTCACCCCTAAACATATAACACTGTATACCCTACCCATCTTCACCCCTAAACATATAACACTGTATACCCTACCCATCTTCACCCCTAAACATATAACACTGTATACCCTTTTATCTTCACCCCTTGGCCCCCCATCTTCAACATATAACACTGTTACTTTTTAGTGTTATAGAATTTTAAACATATAACACTGTATACCCTACCCATTTTAAACATATAAGTCATCTGTTCCCTACCCATCTTCACCCTAAACATATAACACTGTATTCCCACAAACATATAACACTGGATAGAAATATAACACTGTATACCCTACCCATCTTCACCCTAAACATACAAATGTAAGGTTTGAAATCTTGTGCCTAAACATATAACACTGTATACCCTACCCATCTCTAAACATTTGGGCTTCTTTATACCCTACCCATCTTCACCCTAAACATATAACAATTTACAGTCTACCCAAAAACATTATTTCTATAATATAACACTGTATACCCTACCCATCTTCACCCTAAACATATAACCCACCCCTAAACATATAACACTGTATCTACCCATCTTCACCCCTAAACATATAACACTGAAAAAACATATAACACTTATACCCTACCCATCTTCACCCTAAACATATAACACTGTAAATCTTCACCCCTAAACATATAACACTGATCTTCACCCTAAACATATAACACTGTATACCCTACCCATCTTCATCCCTAACCTTTCTGACATTTTAATCCACTGATTTTAATTTAAGTCATCTGTTCCCAGTCATAATGGAAAAATCTGTATACAAATAAATCTTTGAAATGATCCCTACCCTGACATTTTACCTGTTTGGGCACCAGTCATAATCTAAACCTAATCTGTACAGTCTAAAATTAGTTTTATCCCTTATGTTTAGGCCACCACAACACCATCTGCTCAAAAAATCTGTACACAGTAAATCTAGTTGATGATCCCTACCCTGACATTTTACCACTGATCACAACACCAGTCATAATCTAAACCTAATCTGTACACAGTAAATCTAGTTGATGATCCCTACCCTGACATTTTACCACTGATCACAACACCAGTCATAATCTAAACCTAATCTGTACACAGTAAATCTAGTTGATGATCCCTACCCTGACATTTTACCACTGATCACAACACCAGTCATAATCTAAACCTAATCTGTATACAGTAAATCTAGTTGATAATCCCTACCCTGACATTTTACCACTGATCACAACACCAGTCATAATCTAAACCTAATCTGTACTGTAATTTTTACCATTTCACCCCAACACAATATTCCCAACCTACCAAGTCTCTGTAAATCATCCGGTTCGGTGTATGGGGCCTAACCCCTGTTTTCTGTGCTCGACCCTGTCCCCCACAGGCAGCAGTGTGTCGGTGCAGCCAGCCTCTCTCTGGGTTCAGCGCACGATGCCTGGAGGACGAGAGCATGTTGCAGGCCATCAGCAAAGCCAATCACAACAGCCGATTTGTCTACGTCATGGATACCAGGCCCAAGGTAGCTAATCGCAACGCCGTTAGCAAGCTCTTCCCAAAGAATGTGGACATTCTCAGTCCATTCCTTCATTCTTTTGTTTATCGCCCTCCCTCTCTGCAGTTGAATGCCATGGCCAACAGAGCAGCAGGTAAAGGCTATGAGAATGAAGATAACTACTCCAACATCCGTTTCCAGTTTGTGGGGATCGAGAACATCCACGTGATGAGGACCAGCCTACAGAAACTCCTGGAAGGTCAGACGGGCACACTCACTCACACCACACATGCACTCCACCCACATGCACTCCACCCACATGCACTCCACCCACATGCACTACACCCACATGCACTCCACCCACATGCACTATTTACTTCACCCCTTCCATCTCTCTCTGCCTGTCTCAGTGGTGGGAAGTCGTTTTCTGTCGGTAAATGACTACCTGCTGGGCTTGGAGAGCTGTGGTTGGCTACGGCACGTCAAAGCTGTGGTAGATGCAGCTATCTTCCTCACCAAGGTAAGGCCATGTCCTTTCTCCAATCACTTTCTGCTTTCCACTGCAGTTTAGTCACACTGTGATTGCAGACAGTTAGGGGTATAAATGTTAATTTGGGATCCTTAACGTTTTAAGAAAAATCCCAAACCGAAAAACAATGTAGCAGTGCAGTTATCACACAACATGATTTTCCGTGTTATATCCTAACTAGACTATATGCTATATAGGTCTGGGGAAAGTTGCTTCATGTAAATAAAACCAGAGCGGAAGAGGTGAACTTGAGGCTACTATGGCTTGCCTGGGGGCGTATTCATTCTGTCGATTCTGTTGCAAAATGATTCTTAAACAGAAGAAAACTGGGAGGGACCTACCTGCATTTGTCTGTAGAAACTCTAGTTTTAGTTGAAAAACACTTCTCAACTGTTAGAGCAGTGTCATGATGCCAGTGTGTGTTCAGTCTTCCGTCTGTTGCGCGTAGAATATCCTAGCCTATTCATCGATAATAGGCCCGGCTTTACTGAAGTTGCGAGACATTGCAAGGAAATAAATGGTGAGATACAGCATCCCGTTGCGATATCCAGCTTTTGACTGCCTATAGACGGGCCTAGTGCACGGTTCTGACTGACTGCCTGGTGGCCGACCTGACTATGCTGTGCACCTCCCCTCGCTATCCGTCCCTCGCTAGCTCGCCATGAAAGATGCAAGTGTTTGTGTTCGTGGAAGTACGGCAACTACTCAGTCTCCTCTGTTCCAATAATAGTGAATCTTTAGGAGTTGATTCTGAGCGGAATCTAAACTTGACATTCAGAAATGGGAGTCAACACCGGGAGTCGACGTGCAGCTGAGGAATCAATTCTTTTGGAGTCGACTCTCCACCATTTTTCTAATTTGTCACATGAAGCAGGTAGCACTTAGAGCATTGGGCCAGTAACCGAAAGGTCACTGGTTCTAATACCCGAATCCTGACCATGGAAAACAACACATTTTACTGCACCTTTCCAGTGTGTGTGACAATTTAAAACATTGTATTTAAAAATATATAATTTTATTTACAAGTTATGATAATGGCAATGGTAGTGATTTTAACTTCAGTCCCCCTCCCCCATAGGCAGTGACCGTAGAAGGAGCCAGTGTGTTGGTCCACTGTTCAGACGGCTGGGATCGGACAGCCCAGGTCTGCTCTCTGGGAGCTCTGCTCATGGACCCCTACTACCGCACCATCAAAGGCTTCATGGTGTGTGTGTGTGTGTGTGTGTGTGTGTGTGTGTGTGTGTGTGTGTGTGTGTGTGTGTGTGTGTGTGTGTGTGTGTGTGTGTGTGTGTGTGTGTGTGTGTGTGTGTGTGTGTGTGTGTGTGTGTGTGTGTGTGTGTGTGTGTGTGTGTGTGTGTGTGCTACTGCACCATCATACAACTTCCCTATGCCTGTAGAGGAAGGAAACATGCCATAAGAAACTCTGCTCTCTCTGTGTTTCAGGTCCTCATAGAGAAAGACTGGATCTCATTTGGACACAAGTTTGCAGACAGGTGTGACCAGTTGGATGGAGACCCCAAGGAGGTGTCCCCCGTCTTCACACAGTTCCTGGAGTGTGTGTGGCAGCTCACCGAGCAGTTTCCCCAGGTGTGTGTGCGTGTGCAGTCATCTGGTGTTTCCAGTATACTCACCACATAGCAGCCATCACAGTGGAAGAGTGAGGAATGATTGTGGTGATGATGATGATGATACCTACTCTTCCTCAGGCGTTTGAGTTCAGTGAGTGGCTGCTGCTGCAGATCCATGAACATGTTCACTCCTGTCAGTACGGAAACTTCCTGGCTAACAACCAGAGACGGAGAGAAGAGCTGCAGTGAGTAGACCGCAAACATGCACGCTTTCCATCACTCACTCACTCACTCACTCACTCACTCACTCACTCACTCACTCACTCACTCACTCACTCACTCACTCACTCAGTCTTCTCTCTCTCTCCTGCCAGACTTGGAGACAGGACTCACTCTCTGTGGGCGTTTCTGTTAAGAGAGCAGCAGAACTACCTAAACCCTGCCTACTGCCCCACCTACGCAGACACACACCCCGTCCTAGAACCCTCCACCCTGCCCTGCCACTTCAAGTAAGAACTAGTCCTTTCTCTCTCTCTCCTTCCCTCATCCACTCTACTCTAAGAATATCCTTTCTCTATCCTTTCCTCATCTTCCTAATCTCTGTTTCACTCCACACTGCTTTGTCCCACCTGGACAAAAGGAACACTTATGTGAGGATGCTGTTAATTGACTACAGTTCACCGGTCAACACCCTAGTGCCCTCCAAGCTCATCACTAAGCTAAGGACCCTGGTATTAAACACCTTCTGCAACAACTTATCCGCCACGCTGACCCTCAACAAGGGGGCCCCTCAGGGGTACGTGCTTAGTCCCCTCCTGTTCACCCATGACTGTGTGGTCGAGCACGACTCCAACACCATCATTAAGTTTGCAGATGGTGGTAGGCCTGATCACCGACGACAAGACAGCCTACAGGGAGGAGGTCAGAGACCTGGCAGTGTGGTGCCAGAACAACAACCTGATCGTGGACTATAGGAAATGGAGGGCCGAGTACGCCGACATCCACATAGACGGGGCTGTTGTGGGACAGGTCTAGAGCTTCAAGTTCCTTTGTGTCCACATCACTAAGGAACTATAATGGTCCACACATCAACACAGTCGTGAAGAGGGCACGACAACGCCCCTTTCCCCTCAGGAGGCTGAAAAGATTTGGCATGGGCCCTCGGATCCTCAAAGTGCCACAGCTGCACCATTGAGAGCATCTTGACTGACTGCATCACCACTTGGTATTGTAACTGCTTGGCATCCGACCGCAAGACGCTACAGAGGGTAGTGCGTACGGCCCAGTACATCACTAGGGCTGAGCTCCCTGCCATCCAGGACCTCTATACAGGGCGGTGTCAGAGGAAGGCCCTAAAAATCTTCAGTCATAAACTGTACAGTACCCTGTGTATATAGCCACCCCCCCAAAAAAAATATTTTCATTAAAATAAAATAAAATCTCTGCATACATTTTGATCTCTCCCCCTTTTCCACCTCTCTGTCCCTCTCTCTTCCTCCTCTCCATCCCTGTCTCTCATCAACCCTACCCTGTTATACATTCTTTTCTCTGTCTCGCTCTCTGTGTGTCAGATTCTGGAGGAATATGTACCACCAGTTTGATCGCTCCATGCACCCCCGTCAGTCTGTCCTGAAGAACGTTCTCACCCTGAAAGAGAGCAACTGCCAACTGGAGAACACAATAAAAGACCTGGAGGCTGTGAGTACTTGTATCTCACTGGGTTGATGGGTTGTGTTGTGGGCAACTATCGTTTTTCTATCCTGTTCCGAGCTTATTTTTACATTTTTATGCATTTCTTTCATGGTGCAGTGTTAACACATTGTTTGTTTATTGGAGAAGGGGGTGAATAGATGGGGGGAGAGGCAGGTTGTTGTAGTAACGGAAACTCTGGTGGTGGAGGTGAGTACAGGGTCTGTGGGGAACGGTAAGCATGCTGGGGAGGTGAGTACAGGGTCTGTGGGGAACGGTGGGGGGTGAGTACAGGGTCTGTGGGGAACGGTGGGGGGTGAGTACAGGGTCTGTGGGGAACGGTGGGGGGTGAGTACAGGGTCTATGGGGAACGGTGGGGGGTGAGTACAGGGTCTGTGGGGAACGGTGGGGGGTGAGTACAGGGTCTGTGGGGAACGGTGGGGGGTGAGTACAGGGTCTGTGGGGAACGGTGGGGGGGTGAGTACAGGGTCTGTGGGGAACGGTGGGGGGTGAGTACAGGGTCTGTGGGGAACGGTGGGGGGTGAGTACAGGGTCTGTGGGGAACGGTGGGGGGTGTGAGGGTCTGTGGGGAACGGTGGGGGGGTGAGTACAGGGTCTGTGGGGAACGGTGGGGGGTGAGTACAGGGTCTGTGGGGAACGGTGGGGGGTGAGTACAGGGTCTGTGGGGAACGGTGGGGGGTGAGTACAGGGTCTGTGGGGAACGGTGGGGGCGAGTACAGGGTCTGTGGGGAACGGTGGGGGGCGAGTACAGGGTCTGTGGGCCCTATACATACAGCGAGGGAACTGTCTAGCTTCCTGAGGGAGACTAAAGGGGAAAAGAAGGTTCTGCTGGAGTGTTATATTCCTGCTTCTGAAAGGTTCGTAAGGTCAGCACAACACCTGATGAAGAATGAGGGGTTTAGTGTCCTCACCCAGGAAGCAGTATAGGCTAAGAAAGTGGGTCACATTGGTGCGTAAGGGCATTTCTATAGACTCTGTGTAAATTGATAGGTCTTTTATGGCACGGTGGCTTCATGGGCTACTCTACTGGTTTCTAATTGTGGCCCAGGCAGGTGTCCTATTGAAAATTCAAATTAAAGCTCTTACAAGAACACTTTTTGCTCAAGCTTCCAAGGCTTTTGGGAGAGGTGGGGACACCGGAAAGGGGAGGTTGAGTCTCTGTCAGTGGTGGATGTATGGAAAGCCAGATTGGGTTTTTCTGTCAGCAGTATACAGCCTTTCCTTCTTCAGGGTACTTGGGGAGCTTGAGTGTAGCGGAGGTTGAGCTGGTGTGGCAGGATAGGGTGTGGGATGCAAGATCATCTATCAACTATACTGGGACATGGGACATGGGGCTATTTATCCCATCAAAGAGAAAGGAGCACTTGTAAGAGCTGGATTTTCCATGTTGAGAGAGAGAGCTGTCAGCATCCATTTCTTGTTTGGGATGGAAAAACAGAGTGGGGAAAACGAGAAAACCCATTGTTTACTTTTGTCTGATGGGCGTGTAACTTCTGTTGTGAGGGAGATGCACCCCCCCCCCCCCACCGGCGGATTGCTTGCGGACGTGCAACGCAAATACATGGATTATTTTCTGTCCAGGAGGGAGGACAAGGCCTGGTGGACCTGGAGAGCAGGATGGCATCATTCTGACTCGAAGCAGTGTAGAGGCTACTGTACCACACTGATGTTAGCTGAAGGGAACCAGCATGTGCTCTGTTTATGAGTTTAGGGCTGCGCCGCAAGCTCTTCATGAGAAGCAGCCGGAGAGACTAAACGAAGCAGGGGTCTCTGATTTCTATGCTGCAGTACTGAGTGCCTGGCAGCTGCTGAGGCCCACACGAGGGGGAGGCGTGGGAGAAGCCCATCTTCCACAACCCACTGATCCTTTTGAGGTCCGTTTGTTCAGCCACCCTACAGTGACATTTAATGGCAGCAGGAGACTAGCTGACCAACGACTGGTGGGGGGTGGGAAACCCCCCAGCAGTTGGCACAACAACTAACGTCTCTTAGGTTGCTGGAGAGAGTCATGGGAAGGTCCAGGAGGCTCTGCCTGAGCCAGTGTAGCGTGTGCTAGAGCAGCCTCTGGAGGAGTGGCCACCACTGCAAGTGACAGCAGAGACTGATATTACTGATATTTAGCACGCCGAGCCTGTGGGAGTTTGTGGAAGTGGGGGGTAAGGCGCTGTACACCCTCCGCTTAGTGGGTGTGACGGGGCATCGGGGTTGTGGGGGGCTGAGAGCATGGCAGGGTATAGGTGGAGGGTGCTCTATAAGCTCCCAGTGCCAAACATGTCAGAGGACCTCCAGTGGAGGGTATTACATGGAGCCCTGGCCACCAATAGCTATAGGGTTGACCTGGGAGTTGGGGAGGGGTATCTGTTTTGTGCAGTGACTGAGACGGATCTTGTTTTTTTCTGTGTGCCAGGATAATGCTGTTATTGTCTCTAGACTGTGTGTGAGGTTGGGAGTGGTCTTCTCTGTGGGGATGTTTGTGATTGGGGCCAAGCTATTCAAGCAGAGAAAAGGGTCAAATGTGTTTTGCTGAACTGTTTGTTTGGCCAGGCCAAGTTGGCTGTATGGCTAACAAGAACGAACCCTGCCTTAGGTTTGAATTGTATCACATTATTAACAGTGTGGCGTCATTTCAGGAGGTGTGGGGGCTCAGGGGCTGTCTCTTTGTATGCATCAATGGTGTCTCTCTTGCTGCTGGTGATTCTCTGATCCACCTCTATGCAGACGACACCATCCTGTATACATCAATGGTGTCTCTCTTGCTGCTGGTGATTCTCTGATCCACCTCTATGCAGACGACACCATCCTGTATACCTCTGGCCCTTCTTTGGACACTGTGTTAACTAACCTCCAGATGAGCTTCAATGCCATAAAACTCTCCTTCTGTGGCCTCCAACTGCTCTTAAATGCAAGTAAAACTAAATGCATGCTCTTCAACTGATCGCTGCCCGCACCTGCCCGCCCGTTCAGCATCACTACTCTGGATTGTTTTGACCTAGAATATGTGGACAACTACAAATACCTAGGTGTCTGGTTAGACTGTAAACTCTCCTTCCAGACTTGCATTAAACATCTCCAATCCAAAATTAAATCTAGAAAAGGCTATTTTGCAACAAAGCATCCTTCACTCATGCTGCCAAACACCCTCATAAAACTGACTATCCTACCCATCCTCAACTTCGGCGTTGTCATCTATAAAATAGTCTCCAATTCTCTACTCAACAAATTGGATGTAGTCTATCACAGTGTCACCCGTTTTGTCACCAAAGCCCCATATACTACACACCACTGTGACCTGTACACTCTCGTTGGCTGGCCCTCGCTTCATACTCATTGCCAAACCCACTGGCTTCAGGTCATCTACAAGTCTACGCTAGGTAAAGCCCTGCCTTATCTCAGCTCACTGACACACGCTCCAGCGGGTATATCTCCCTGGTTACCCCCAAAGCCAATTCTTCCTTTGGCTGCCTCTCCTTCCAGTTCTCTGCTGCCAATGACTGGAACGAACTGCAAAAATCACTAAAGCTGGAGACCCTTACCTCCCTCACTAGCTTTAAGCACCAGCTGTCAAAGCAGCTCACAGATCACTGCACCTGTACATAGCTCATCTGTAATTAGCCCATCTAATCTACCTCATCCCCATACTGTATTTATTTATTTATCTTGCTCCTTTGCACCCCAGTATCAATACTTGCACATACGTCTTCTGTACATCCTACCATTGCAGTGTTTAATTACTATATTGTAATTACTTTGCCACCATTGCCTATTTATTGCCTTAACTCTCTTATCCTACCTCATTTGCACATGCTGTATAAAGATTTTTCTACTGTATTTTTGATTGCATGTTTGTTTTACTCCATGTGTAACTCTGTGTAGTTATGTGTCGACCTGCTTTGCTTTATCTTGGACAGGTCGCAGTTGTAAATGAGAACTTGTTCTCAACTATCCTACCTGGTTAAATAAAGGTGTAAGTAAATAAATAAAATATGGCTTGAGAGGAGGGGTTAGAGGTACGGTTTTAATGTGGTGCTGGTGTATTGAAACGACACACAATGTGACATCAATCAGCACATCAGAATTCTGAAAACAACAGGTGATTGTGTGGAGGTATTGGTGGTGCGCGATGTGTTTTTATGGGGGGGGGGTTCTCATTACTAAATCTAACCCTATGTCTCCTTCTTTGTCCCTCCAGAGGCTACAGAAGCATGGCATCAGCCCCCCCACCCCGGACCCCCAGGCTTCCCCTAGAGACCAACGCATCCTCCCCATGCGCCCTCACTCCCTCATCCTGGGAGCCCCCCTCAGCCGGAAGGAGGCACAGCGACAGCAGGAGGAGGAGGAGGAGGTGGGAGTGGAGGTGACAGAGTGCTGCAGTGACACAGAGCGGACAGTAGAGGGCAGCAGCGGTACAGAGCGCAAGGAGAGCTACACTGACCTGCAGGGGACATACGGGGCCAAGGCCGAGCCCGCTGTGGTCAGCCTGGAGTTTGGAGTGGCCCGCATGACCTGCTGAGGCGCGTGATACTGGAGAAATGGAGGAGGGGTGATTGGGCTGGAATGGAGGGAGGAGGAATGGAAAGGGTGAGAGATGGGGTCACTAAAGGACAAGTGAGTGCGTGTCGGTGTGAGTGCGTGTCGGTGTCAGTGCGTGTCGGTGTGAGTGCGTGTCGGTGTGAGTGCGTGTGTGTTGTGTTTAGCCATATTCCCATGTTGGCGAATGAAGGTTGTATTATACATCTTTATAGAAAGCGGCATTTACTGCACATAGAAAGGATTGTTTTTAAGAATGTTGAAAAGCACTAAAGAGAATAAATGACATGATGAAGATCTGCGTGTTCTGTCTGCCTATGTTATTAAACTCAACACAACTGTATTTGTGAAAGCCAATGCTCTGTAGGACAGTTCCTGGCAGCAGACTGTGTCTGCTCTGATCTCTTGATGTTCAAACCATCAGATTCTCCCCTTAATCCAACGTCTAGCCGATTTAGTAATGAACATCCCATATTTCATGTTCTTAATATTGTGATCCTCCAGATGGGGGGACGGCCAGGTACAGATTTGAGTTCTAAAACGTCTCGATCCTCCATCTAAGCCAGAACATCTTTGGATAACCCTGTTTTAACGTGGAATTGCACTGAAATCAGAATTTATCCTTCAAACTGTTCCATCTTCTGAGATTGCATGATTCCACTGTAATCTGAATGATGGATGCTGAAAGCTGATATTTACTTCCATGTCCAACATTCATCCGTGGACATGGCATTGCGATAATCCCATTGGCTCCCTTGGGTTGATTGGATAATCCAGTTGGTTACCTTTGTCTCACTGGGTAAGGTCATAACCCCATTTTCAAGGTAATTGCCATAGTTACTCTGGGGTCATAGAACATTGGAGGGGTCAGCAGGAGAACAAGGAGGCTGTGTGTGAGAGACTGGAAGAGTTTGTCAATCCATTAGAGGAGACTAGAGCAGGGCTGTCAACTCATTCCATGGAGGGCCTAGCGTCTGCTGGTTTTTCCTTTCAATGAACACCTGGACATCTAGGTGAGAAGGGAGTTCCTTACTAATTAGTGACCGTAATTCATCAATCAAGTACAAGGGAGGAAGGAAAACCCACAGACGCTTGGCCCTCCCATGGAATGAGTTTGACATGTGCAGTAGAGCCTCTGACCAGGTTATCGCGATCTTTCAGACAATTCCTCGTGTTCCATTGGTGAGAACGTCAGGGTGACTATACCCTGATGAAGACTGCTTGTCTGTCAACGTTGGTTAGGTTATTCAATTATTGCATCGGAGCTCCTAGAGTGTGCGGCTCTCCATGTATTTTTCAAGTGTTCTACTCCGCTAGGCAGCACCTCGCCTAAACAGGTGTGTGTGTGTGTTTTCCCTTCCTCCACATTGGTGAGAACAGCCATAGCTGGCATCCAGCAGGTGGTCGCTACAACACACTGTGGCGACAGCAAGCAATAGGACAGTCACCCGTTGGTTTTAGTTGTTCATCGTAGTGTATCTGAGCTGGCCACTAGAATTAGGCCCTCCTTGATTCCCCTTGGGCCCGCGGGACCGGTGTAGCCTCACTACAGTGTATAATGTAACCCCACGACGGCCCATGCCGAGGTCAGGACATTGCTGTCCCACAGCAGTTACTACAGTAGTGTAACAGAGTTAGGATTAGACTGTCTGGAATGGGTTTATACAAATTGACCTAAACCATTTCTCTGATCCCTCTCACACACTGACAAGCTACAGTGTACAGATGGTATTACTTGTGTGTGTGAACATACTTTCAGACAAACTTCACAATGTAACTGGGGGAGGGGGGGTAAAGCACTTGCTCCTAAATGATTTATGAATATGCCCTGCATGGGCATTGAACTAGTTCCACCAGCTCTCTGCAAACCTCCATGAAGACACTGTACCAAGGTACTTTACCAGGCCTTTTATTCCAAGCCTGTGTGTGTGATTATGTCTGTTTTTACCAATACATTGTTGCTACTCTATACTCGTGTCAGCTTTCAGTAAAGACCAGCTAAAACCCTGTAGCCTGAGACAAGAAGGTCCTTGTTGTAAATGAGCTCTGGAGGTCACTGTTACTATACATACACAAACACTGTCAAGAGTGTCTGCTGAAGGGTTGGACTGCATAGACAAGACTTCACTCCCTACACTTCTCTCTCCCTCTACATGATGAAGTGTGCTTCCGTAAGCCATTTAGTCCCGTTGCACTTTAACTTCCATTAAACATTAACAGGTCTTCTACACGACATGGTTCCCCTACCCTCTCCCATAGCACGCCAACATTCTGCTACGTTCTACACCCCAGACAGCCATGACACTACTGAGGGCTAAGTATACCTGCACGCACGTCCACCCACACATACACACACGTTCCATATACACTACATGGCCAAATGTGGACACCTGCTCGTCGAACATCTCATTCTAAAATCATGGGTATTACTATGGAGTTGGTCCCCCCCTTTGCTGCTACAACAGCCTCCACTCTTCTGGAAAGGCTATCCATTTGGATGTTGGAACATTGCTTCCATTCAGCCACAAGAGCGTTAATGAGGTCGGGCACTGATGTTGGGCGATTAGGCCTGGCTCGCAGTCGGCGTTCCAATTCATCCCAAAGGTGTTCGACGGGGTTGAGGTCAGGGCTCTGTGCAAGCCAGTCAGGTTCTTCCACACCGATCTCGACAAACCATTTCTGTATGGACCTCGCTTTGTGCATGGGGCCATTGTCATGCTGAAAAAGGAAAGGGCCTTCCTCCAACCACAAAGTTGGAATCACAGAATCATCTAGAATGTTTGTATGCTGTAGCGTTAAGGTTTCCCTTCAGTGGAACTAAGGCCTGAACCTGAACCATGAAAAACAGCACCAGACCATTATTCCTCCTCCACCAAACTTTACAGTTGGCACTCTGCAGGTAGAGTTCTCCTGCCGTTCTCCAAACCCAGATTCTTCCGTCGTGCTGCCAGATGGTGAAGTGGTGAAGTGTGATTCATCACTCGTTTCCACTGCTCCAGAGTCCAATGGCGGCGAGCTTTATACCACTCCAGTTGACACTTGGCATTGTGCATGGTGATCTTAGGCTTGTGTGCAGCTGCTCGCCATGGAAACCCATTTCATGAAGCTCCCGACGAACTGTTATTGTGCTGACGTTGCTTCCAGAGGCAGTTTGGAACTAGGTAGTAAGTGTTCCTTGCAACCAAGGACAGATGATTTTTAAGCACTTTGTGCTTGTGTGCCCTGCCTATTTGCGGCTGAGCCATTGTTGCTCCTATACGTTTCCACTTCACAATAACAGCACTTACAGTTGACTGGGGCAGCTCTAGCAGGGCAGAAATTTGATAAACTGATTTGTTGGAAAGGTGACATCCTATGACGGTTCCACATTGAAAGTCACTGAGCTCTTCAGTATGGGCCAATGTTTTGTCTATGGAGATTGCATGGCGGTGTACTCGATTTTATACAACTGTCAGCAACGGGTGTGGCTGAAATAGCCGAATCCACTCATTTGAAGGGATGTCCACATACTTTTGTATCTACATGTTCCCTTTTCATGCTCACATTTAGACCAGTCCTAAGACAGCAAATACAATTTGTTGACTGAACTGTACATGTGATTTTAATATAGAAGTGTGTGTATATTCATACTATGTCACAATGGGGGGAGTGGCTCTATGTCACTTAATAAGACCTAAAGCTGCTCCCTGTTCATTACAGGAACAAAAGAGCACAAGGAGTAATCCTGGGGGCTTACGCACACACACACACACACACACACACACACACACACACACACACACACACACACCCTACACACACACACACACACACACACACATGGATTAGTGTAATTTCTGACCCAGCCACATGGGATTTCCAGAAATCCAAATCTGTCCTTACCCCAAATACCAGATATGACCTGTTAAATCCATCAAACTGTCCTGACTAATAAGGCAGATATGACCAGTGTCCATCAAATCTGTCTGCATGCACATGTCTGTGTACTGTGAGTCCTTACCGCTAGAGGATGTCTAGGCAGATATGACCTGTTAATCAAATCTGTATTGTCTAATAAGGCAGATATGACCTGTTAAATCCATTCTGTCAAGAGTCCAGATATGACTAAATCCATCAAATCTGTCCTTACCGCTAAACGGATGTCTAATAAGGCAGATATGACCTGTTAAATCCACAAATCTGTCCTTACAAGACTCCAGATATGACCTGGTCCTTACCGCTACCAGACGGATGTCTAATAAGGCAGATATGACCTGTTAAATCCATCAAATCTGTCCTTACCGCTATGGCCAGACGGATGTCTAATAAGGCAGATATGACCTGTTAAATCCATCAAATCTGTCCTTACCGCTATGGCCAGACGGATGTCTAATAAGGCAGATATGACCTGTTAAATCCATCAAATCTGTCCTTACCGCTATGGCCAGACGGATGTCTAATAAGGCAGATATGACTGTGGCCAGACGGATGTCTAATAAGGCAGATATGACCTGTTAAATCCATCAAATCTGTCCTTACCGCTTAATAAGGCAATGGCCAGACGGATGTCTAATAAGGCAGATGACCTGTTAAATCCATCAAATCTGTCCTTACCGCTATGGCCAGACGGATGTCTAATAAGGCAGATATGACCTGTTAAATCCATCAAATCTGTCCTGTTAAATCCATCAAATCTGTCCTTACTATGGCCAGACGGATGTCTAATAAGGCAGATATGACCTGTTAAATCCATCAAATCTGTCCCTTACCGCTATGGCCAGACGGATGTCTAATAAGGCAGATATGACCTGTTAAATCCATCAAATCTGTCCTTACCGCTATGGCCAGACGGATGTCTAATAAGGCAGATATGACCTGTTAAATCCATCAAATCTGTCCTTACCGCTATGGCCAGACGGATGTCTAATAAGGCAGATATGACCTGTTAAATCCATCAAATCTGTCCTTACCGCTATGGCCAGACGGATGTCTAATAAGGCAGATATGACCTGTTAAATCCATCAAATCTGTCCTTACCGCTATGGCCAGACGGATGTCTAATAAGGCAGATATGACCTGTTAAATCCATCAAATCTGTCCTTACCGCTATGGCCAGACGGATGTCTAATAAGGCAGATATGACCTGTTAAATCCATCAAATCTGTCCTTACCGCTATGGCCAGACGGATGTCTAATAAGGCAGATATGACCTGTTAAATCCATCAAATCTGTCCTTACCGCTATGGCCAGACGGATGTCTAATAAGGCAGATATGACCTGTTAAATCCATCAAATCTGTCCTTACCGCTATGGCCAGACGGATGTCTAATAAGGCAGATATGACCTGTTAAATCCATCAAATCTGTCCTTACCGCTATGGCCAGACGGATGTCTAATAAGGCAGATATGACCTGTTAAATCCATCAAATCTGTCCTTACCGCTATGGCCAGACGGATGTCTAATAAGGCAGATATGACCTGTTAAATCCATCAAATCTGTCCTTACCGCTATGGCCAGACGGATGTCTAATAAGGCAGATATGACCTGTTAAATCCATCAAATCTGTCCTTACCGCTATGGCCAGACGGATGTCTAATAAGGCAGATATGACCTAATCAAATCTGTCCTTACCGCTATGGCAGACGGATGTCTAATAAGGCAGATATGACCTGTTAAATCCATCAAATCTGTCCTTACCGCTATGGCTGTCTAATAAGGCAGATATGACCTGTTAAATCCATCAAATCTGTCCTTACCGCTATGGCCAGACGGATGTCTAATAAGGCAGATATGACCTGTTAAATCCATCAAATCTGTCCTTACCGCTATGGCCAGACGGATGTCTAATAAGGCAGATATGACCTGTTAAATCCATCAAATCTGTCCTTACCGCTATGGCCAGACGGATGTCTAATAAGGCAGATATGAATAACATGGCTATTCACGGCCTGATCCATCCAATACTTGTTACCATGCCAACCACTCTCACAATCCACTCCACTCTGCTTCAGCCGATCAATGGATTGAGTCATTGGTCTGAATATGGAGTCAATAGACAGTTACCTCTCTCTCTCTCTCACACACACACACACGCACACACTCAGTAACACTCTGTAATGTCCTCTAACTGTCCCATTTAGTGATGAGATCAACCCAGGAGGCCTGTGAAAAAACACGCAATCGAGAGAGAGATAGAGAGTGACATACTATTTTCGCAGGCAGGCAGACGGGTAGGTACTGTAGGTAGACAAGCTAGTAGGCAGAGACAGGAAGGTAGGTAGACAGGCAGACATGCAGGCAGACAGACAGGAAGGTAGGTAGACAGACAGGCAGGCCTGGTTAGGCTCTATCTAATAGAGTTGGCTGGGAAAGAGCATAAGGAGATCCACCTCAGCGCTTCACTCTGGGGAAGCCCTCACCTGTCTTTGTGTGTGTGTCTGTGTGGATGTTGGTAGCCTCCAGCCTGTGAATGAAGACATTGTTTGATAGCAATGAGGTGGAAGATGGGTCCCGTGCCTCAAAACTAGGAAGGAAGAGGGGGAGGAGGGAAGGAGCGAGGAGAGTGGCTAAAAGTAGGTCGGGTGCTGAGGGGAAATAGGGAGGATTGGAGGAATAGAAAAGGACAAGAAAAAGGATAGTACAGATTGAGCACATAAGCAGTACTCATATAGGAAGGAGAGAATGAAACAGAGTCTGTGGACGAAACACAAGGAGGGAGACAGAACAAAACGGTATGATATACAGGTACTATACATGTACTGTATGTATTTATTTCATTGGGTCAAATACACAACACAAAAAAAATCAATTTCAACAGTCAGTTTTCTTTAGATGAGACTGTTAGACCACTGTCTCTTAGCTGTCATTTCCCATTGGACACATGGTCCTTGACTCCATGTGGAACAGGGTTAGTTGTATACTGCCATATGTTGTATACTGCCATATGTTGTATACTGCCAGGCCAAACTCTACTGGAGGTGTGTGTGTGTGATTGAGTGAGTGTGTGTGTGTTGAGAACATTAGCAATGCTGAAATAATTCTCTAAATCTATATGCATGCTTTATCCTATTCATTCCACTGATCAGCAGATCTACACACACACACACACACACACACACACACACACACACACACACACACACACACACACACACACACACACACACACACACACACACACACACACACACACACACACACACACACAGAGAGAGAGAGGGACACACACAGAGAGAGACACACACAGACGCACTGACACACATGCAATGGGGAAAAACACTACACAACTGAGTCTTCTCATCTGAGTGGGATTTGAGGGGGTCAGTTTTTATACTTAAAGTGTTTACTTCTGAACACATACACACATGTTATTATGTAAGTTCTGTATAGGTCACACATTCATAAGCAAACACAAGCTCATCTGTCTAACGTACTATTGAAATCTCACACAAACACAAACACAAACACACACACACAACCACATACACACAACCACACACAGTAGTGCAGCACAAGTCAGTCTCTCTCTATGTCTCACTTTGATGGGAGGAACTAATCTGGGGGCGTGAACAAAGATGAATAAATAAAGGACAGAAAAGAAGAGAGGGAGCCATGGTGCTGATCGGGTGTGGAGGGGGAGGGAGAGAGGGAGGGAGGAGGAGAGACATGGGCAGTCCGCCAACTCTGACGAAAGCTGCTTAGCCCAACCAGTTGCCATGGATACAGTCAGGAGTAGCACCCTGCGTGTGTGTGTTTGAGAGAGAGAGAGAGAGGGGAAAACCAACAGGCAAGCATCAGATAGAACCAGTGAGGAAGCGAGAGAGTACCAGGCTGCAGGACAGAGAGAGAGTGTGAGTGAGAGAGAGCGAGAGAGAGAGCGAGAGAGAGAGCGGAACAGAGGGAAACAGCAGGAAAAATAGAGTGATAGAGATAGCTAGAAGATGGAGGTGCAGTCAGAATGCGTGGAACCTCCTCCACCTCCTCCTTCTGTTCCCCCATGCGACCCCCAACCGCCAGGGAAGATCAACAAAGCAGCCTTAAAGCTGTTTGGAAAACGACGCTCCAGCTCCGGAATGGCCAGATTCTTCTCCTTCAGGAACAAAGAGGCTAATGGGAATGGGAATTCCGAGAATGGGAATTCTGTGAATGGGAATTCTGTGGGGGCGGCTAACGAGCTCGTCAGGAGTAAAACGCATGATGGACTAACAAGCTCGGAGACAGATGGACAGAGAGGGGAGGAGTCTGGAATATCAGAGGCGGGACAGGTGAGGTCTCTCAGCAAATCACTGAGCTTCTTTTCGCTGCTCAGACGAGGAAGTGTGAGAGCTAATGAGAATACAGGGTTTGGAAGCAGGGGGAGGGGTTTAAAAGGCTTCTTTAGTAGTATAAGGTGGCGGCGGAAGGAGAGAGTGATGGAGGGAGAGGTGGGGGTAACTGAGGGGAGGGAGGTGAGAGAGGGAGATGTGATTCTAAAGGAGGAAGTGAAAGATGTCACCCTGACCCTTGAACCCCAGCCCCAATCACCACAGGAGGATAATGGGAGCTTGGAAGCTGAGCTAAACACAGAATCAGCGAGAACTTCTCCCGCAGACAACGCCACAACACCACTCACGCACTCTACTGCCATGACGACAAACCTGTCAGAATTCCCCTATACACCATCCCCTTCCCCTCTTCACTCTGCCTTTCACTCAAGAACCAAAACGTCCATTTCCTCAGCAACGGCCACCCCCCCTCTGGATCGGTGTGACCCCACCTCTGAACCCTCAGTGGACCGGCTCTGTTCACTCCTCTTCACTGACGTCACCTCGCTCAAGAGCTTTGATTCGCTGACAGGATGCGGTGATATCATCGCAGACGCAGAGGAGGAGGTGGCAGGAAACGTGGGAGGAGGAAATGGAGGAGGAGGAAGTGTCACCAGTAGTAGCAGTAGCAGTGGGGGAGGGGTAGTACGCAGCTCCCCAGCTAAATCCTCCATTACTAACCATGCCACCCCTTCCAGCATTACCCCTACCCCCACTTCCGCCCCTGCCCCCCTCCCAGCCAGGGCACGGCTGATGCCCTCCCACTCTGCCCCGATTCAGCAGCCCTCTGGCAGCGGCGTGGTGGCCTACATGGGGGGTGGCGAGGAGATGGCCAGCCCTGACGGGGTGGACGACGCAGACATGCAGGGGCTCTGGCACATGCTCCCCTCTGGGGGAGAGAACTCCCCCGCCCTCCCCCGACCCAGCTCTCACCCGGCTCCCCCCAGGGGTACAGAACGGAAACCCCCCCAGGTCAAGTCTCTGGGACTCAGCAAGATCCCTTTAGTGGGGGGAGGAAGGATGAGTAAACTCCCCACTCATGCTGCCCGTCAAACCTCTTTGCCCAATGAGAAGGACACTAAGGAGGAGGTCCAGCCCCAACAGGATGTCCCGGCCCTTAGAGACGAGGGCTATTGGGATACGCCCTCGGCAACCCCCACGGCAACGCCTGACGACGGCTTCCTGCGGAACCAGAGGATTGGTTTATCGCGTGACAGTTGCTCTGGCGACGCGCTGTACGACCTCTACAATGAGGAATTGTACAGATCTGATGAAGAGGAAGAGGAGGAGGAAGAAGATCTGACAAGTACTCCTTCCCTCTCCACTGACGACTACAAACGCAGCGCTCCCTCCCAGACTACTCCTCCTTCCTCTTCCTCCTCTTCATCTTTTCGCTCGATGAAGGGAAGCACTAGCCTTCCCCGCGAGTCCAAAATCCCTCTTAGTGTCAGACAGAACACACCCCCTCACTCGGTGAGCCAATCAGCTCTTTCCACTGTCCTCACAGCCATTCCTCCCTCTGACACACCCACCCAAGCTCCTCCCCCAGCCCGGACCAGGATCCCTGTCTCCAAGGTGCCAGTCCGTCGCCCTAGGAACAAGCCCGGCAACGCTACACGAGGGCCAGCCCCCAGGAAGTAAGTCTGGACGAGGCAGCCATGGACTTTGATGTCTTTGGTTAGAACTAGACAACATCACTGGACTAGTGTGTATGACATTGCCGGACTGGTGTATTGTGAAATGCATCAGACAATGATAAAGACTTGAAAGAGAGTGATAGGAGCTCTAAACAACTCTTCCATTGGTTCTGGTGGGTCACACCTCCAAAAGTTAAAGTTAAAAACAAAAAATCTACATCACTGGACTTGTGTGTGCAGTATCACTGAAATTATGTGTATGGGACACTTTTAAAGACTTAAAGACATTTTCGACAACTCTCAGCGCTTTTGAATATGTAAACAATGGTCACAGAATTCAACTGCACTGCACACCACTAGGGATGACTAGAGAAGCTTTTCTTCTTCTCTTCAAGTCCTTGTTTCTGAAACACAGATTTTTATATGATACCACGAGTTTAATCTAATGACGGCCTAATCTAATGAAACAGTTTGTAATAATCTAATTGTTAACTAATTACCTCCTAATCCCAGACTACATTCACAGTCTCAATCCTCATCTACATCTTTTTTTTATGCCATTTAGCAGGCGCTTTTATCCAAAGCGATGTGTGCAATTATTTCTACGTATGGGTGGTCCCGGGAATCAAACCCACTATTCTGGCATTACAAGCACCATGCTCAATCAGCTGAGCTGCAGAGGAGCAATACAGGACTAGTAAAGGCCCAGTGCACTAATTTTGTGATTTAAAAAAAACTATTTTTGTAATTTTCTTCAGCACCCCTACTTCCCGTGGCAATGTGGGGTGTACTGTTGACTGTTCCTCTCCCAGTTCTAAAGTACCAGTGGATAACAGTGGTGACAACATTGCTAAAAACAATCAGAAAGCATTTATAAATGTATTTTTACTAAGGTGTACATGGAGATCACTGGTTACAACACCTCACCTTGCCAGTGAACATAACCAAGAAACAACATCACAAAACTTAATCGTCCTAAGTGAATGACAAACACACACATTCTCCTCTGGACCATATGTGCTCCACCACTCGAACGAGCAACTACTGTACTATGATGACCTCGCACTGGAGAAACAGCAGCAGGTTCAATCTCTCTGGAATGAACAACTATAACAAACCAACCAATAAAGAAACGGAATAAGTAACGCAATAGTGAGACAGCATTGAAGGATGTTCCTCTACTGACTGAACAACGACCACTGAACACTCCTCTCTTGCTGCATGAGGTGCCTGGAACACAAGGCACTAGGTTCAGGGAACACAGTCTACACTAAGGACACACACACACCACGTCAAGGACTCTCTTTCACACACACACACACACACACACACACACACACACACACACACACACACACACACACACACACACACACACACACACACACACACACACACACACACACACACACACACACACACACACACACACACACACACACACACACACACACACACACACACACACACACACACACACACACACACACAGGATTACTTTCTTCTCGACCAGGACACATTAATACAATGTATTTTCTACTGAGTAATTTGTTCTTCACTGGTTTTCATACTCTTTTTATAAGATAATGTTTCATGAGACACCGCAAACAACCTTCACTGCGAACCCCCCTCCTCCTACTGGGCACAAACTGGTTGAATCAACAGTGTTTCAACGTACTTTGTCAATGTATTGTGACGTGGAATCTACGTGGGAAATATCAACCTGCTGTTTTGAGGGTGACTAAATTTCAACATAGAAAAATCATATATAATAATGCAACATATCAATGATTCATATGCAGACAAACTGTAATAAAGCCAGAGTAGGTCAGTGGCACAGATGGAACTATCCAAGCAGAAGATAAATGTCTTTCACATGTTGATATGTGGTTGCGTTGACAAAAAAATAAACACAATTCAATATCACTTTTGAAATACAATAAATAGCCGATTAACTTGTTAACAAATGATATGTTGAATTCATGTCTCCAACTCAACCAAAAATAAAAGTTAAAGAATAAGTTTAAGCCAGTGGCTCTGATGTAACTATCCAATAAGTAGATACATCGCCTTTTAATGTTGATATTTGGTTGCGTTGTCAACCAAACACAATTCCATATTATTTTTGTATACAGTAAATCTTTCAAACTAATTTAACATTTAACCTTAAAATGAGTAACACATCCATGGCCACATTTTGAGGTTACTGTTAACTATACACTTCTTCTATAATCATATGAAGCGTGCATGTTCAAGATAGCATCATAGGTCATTGCAGGTCTATGGAGATCTTTACGATCTCTTTAATAGTCTGCGCAGAATCTAGAATGGCATTGATCACTTGCATCATGTACTTTTCATGTCACCTCAACTGCAATCCAGGTCACTTGGTTGTGTGCTACCAGATGAAGCACAGTGATAAGACATGAATCTGTTTTATAAATAAACAAAATATCTGACATTGTATTCCCATTTGAACTGCTGTGCTTTTAAATGGTTGAAAGTACAGTGATAGGCGTTTGACATCTAAACCAAAAATCAGACATAGTTTTCCCATTGGAATTTGATCGTGGTTGTAGATGGTTGAAAGCATATTGATGACACATTGGAAATTCAAATAACGTTTGGCTGTCTTTTTGAGTTGAATACAGGTTGTAATCTCGTTGATCAACGTCTCAACCTAATATGACACAATTATCCTCGTTGAAATGACCCGGTGTGCCCAATGGGCAGGTTCTTAGCCGACCTTTGTGGACCATTGTTTCTGATATCGGAAGGGGGTGGGGGCCAAAGTTAATACCTGTGGCTTGCATTCAGGAGTACACCTCATCCCCATCCCCAAATCATGGAC